>NC_057766.1:11799958-12099958 GCF_010389155.1 Erigeron canadensis
TAGGATTTCCATTTGATCATCGAATATCACTAAGGATATCACTACAAATGTTCCGGCTATATCCAAAGATAAGCATGTATATCACAAAGATATGACGCAAATGTGTCCTAAAGAATGAATAATGATCAAATTAATGATCAATCACGAGAGCTCTAGACACAAAGTGATCAAATGAAGTCGGGGACTGGAGCAGAGTGTCACCCTTTTTCAATATTAACGTCTTCCAAATGAAGAGTCAATAAATGAGAAAATCTCCGTGAGAAGTAAAACAAGCATTTGTTAAGAAACACTTGAGTGGTTAGGTAAAGTGTGCATCGCTTCATTGGGTCCATGAAGCTTCTTCAATACCGAGATATCAACAAATGACATCCGATAGAAATGTGTTTTACCCGGCGTTTGAGAATTTTAGGGAAGGGTATCAATTCTTTTAACCCTTTTTTCACAACATTATCACCATAACCTCTCACTTTTCGACTGTACTCCCTCCATCCTAGTTGCACAAAATCATCATCTCTCAAAAATACCCTCACTTTCTAATGAAAGAAGTGAATACTAGGGGTTAGAACTCATCGGCGATGATGAAATCATGGAGTAGAATTTGAGACAAACCTAGTCACTCATGTGCAAACTAAACACTGAACTTCCTTTGAATCAAGTGTTTTGAAAAAAAATCATCAAATGTGAAAAAAAATGTTTAAACAACACATTGAAGTTTGAAAGAGATTGAAATCACAAACTCCCCCTTAATCTATGGAAAGATAGATCAAAAAGATTTTATAGAAAAAGGTGAAGAAAAAAATGATTTGTGTGAAATCAAAACAGGTTTTATGAAAAGTGAACTCAATCAATTGTTCAAGATGAGACAACTCAGGAGTACACAAAGCGTTCAATCCTTTGTTTCTCATATCAACAATTGAGAGTTTTTGAAACAGGTGCAACAAAATTGCAATCAACATCTTGTATTACACATATACATTCATATAAGACCACTTGGAAGTACGCAAAGGCGTTCAAATCCACGTTATCTTATATCAATTTATATGTATAACAACATGAATTAATTCCAACTTTGAAGCATAAATAATTTTCTTTTTAAAACCGGGTTGCATACAGAGTATATGCAAGCCATTTTGAAATAAATAACACAAATAAGCACGGGTTATACACTGAGTGTGCATAAGCCACGAAGTAATAAATACATCTTTTAAGCACGAGTTACATACATAGCATATGTAAGCTACTTTAAAATAAATAGTTTAATGAAGAACGGGTTGCATATAGAATATATGCAAACCACTATGAAATAAAGAAAAGAAATTAAGAAAATCTTTTTGTTATTTTTCAAAAAATTTTATTTGTATTTAATTTTTGTTTTTCAATTTTTATAATTTTGAAAAATGAATCAATAATTCCTTCCATGGTAAAGTGAATCAAGGATCAAGATTTAGCATACCAAGTTTAGAGATTAAGAAATTAAACCTCTTTCGTCCAGTGGTTTTGTGAACAAATCAGCGAGTTGGTAGTCAGTCTTCACGAAGTAGAGTTCGATGTCACCTTTCTCAACATGATCTTTGAGAAAATGATATCTCACATCAATGTGCTTTGAGCGTGAGTGGTTGACTGAGTTGACAGCAATTGCAATGGCACTTTGTGAATCACAATAGATAGGGACACGATCATATTTCAGACCATAATCGGTAAGTTGTGTTTTCATCCATAATACTTGAGCACAACAACTAGCAGCAGCCACATATTCAGCTTCTGCTGTTGATAGTGATACACATTTTGCTTCGGATGACCAACTTACAATCTTATCCCCTAAGAATTGTAAAGTACCAGATGTGCTTTTGCGATCAAGCTTACAACCTGCATGATCTGCATCTGAATAGGCAGTTAAATTGAATCCAGTTCCCCTTGGATACCAGAGACCAAGATTGGGTGTACCCTTCAGATAACGAAAAATTCGTTTCACAGCTTGGTAATGTAATCAGTCGGAGCTTGATACCTAGCACACATACATGTTGCAAACATTATATCTGGGCGAGATGCTGTAAGATACAACAACGAACCAATCATGCTTCTATACCTCTTTTGGTCAAATGGTTTCCCATTTTTATCAGCATTAATGTTTGTACGAGCACCCATTGGGGTTGAAATTGAAGAACATGTATTCATATCAAACTTTTTCAACATATCCTTTATACTTACCTTGTGATATAAAGATACCAGTTGGTAATTGTTTGATTTGTAATCCCAAAAAGTAATTCATTTCCCTAATCATGCTCATTTCAAAATGATTGACCATTAGAGATGAAAAGTTTCGGCAAAAGGTTTGACTGGTTGACCCAAAAATAATGTCATCAACATATATTTGGACAAGTAAAACATGCTTACCTTGCTTACGAATAAACAGGGTAGGGTCAATAGTACCTTTGGTAAAGCCTCCTTTGAGTAAGAAAGTAGATAAGGAATCATACCATGCTCGGGGTGCCTGCTTTAAACCATAGAGAGCTTTGTCTAACCTGTAGACATGGTTTGGCCTTTTAGGATCAACAAAACCTTCAGGTTGCTCCACGTAAACTTCTTCTTTGAGTTCTCCATTCAAGAATGCTGTCTTCACATCCATTTGAAACACAGTGAAGTTTCTGAATGCGGCATAAGCTAAGAATATACTAATGGCTTCCATTCTTGCAACAGGAGCGAAAGTTTCGTCGAAATCCACACCAGGTTGTTGGCAGTAACCCTTTGCAACCAATCTAGCTTTGTTCCTTACTACAACTCCATTTTCATCCTTCTTGTTCTTAAAAATCCACTTGGTGCGAATTGGTTCTTCTTTCCTTGGATTTGGAACCAATCTCCATACCTTTAGTCTCTCAAACTGAGCTAATTCATCTTGCATTGCTTTAACCCACTCTGGATCACTAAGAGCTTCAGAGACTGTTTTGGGTTCGATGTTACTCAGTGACAGTGCAACAAGACACTCATTAACTGTAGTACGGGTAGAAACACCAGCTTGTGGATCTCCGATGATCTGTTCTGTAGGATATCTTTTGCGCATACGCGACCACTTGTTGTCATGAGGAAGAGGATCTTGTTGATGAATGTCAATATTATCATCATTAAATCCAGAGTTCTGTTGAGAAATGGAATCATAGCTGGAAGAACTCTTTCCTCAAAATTTGGATGATCAAAATCCAGTGGTACATACACATTTGGAGTATTTGATGGATTTGTTGTTTGGATGATTTGAGAAGGTTGTTCTTGAACATTCTTTTGAGAATAAATATCACTTGAAGATGATTCTTCTTGCTCTGCAGAATTTAAGATGATTCATGATTGTTGTCAGGAACTGGTTCATTTGTTTGAATAGGATCATTGTTCGGAATTGGTTCATCGATGACTTGAGGTTCCTTTTCTTGAATCGGTTTTGAGTTGTAGAATTCTTCGAAAAGAATATCTAGCTCTTCACTTGTTGGAGTTGGATATTTCTTGAACTTTGAAGCTAAGGTAGACGACGTCTTTGAGGAAGCACTTGAAGTACTTGGATCACTAATTGTTGGTAGCAAACTTTCTTGTTCAAATATCATGCCAGACATCTCGTCAAACCAAACATTCATGGTTTCTTGAATCGTGTTTGTTCGACGATTAAAGATGCGATATGCAATCGATGTCTTTGAGTAACCAACAAAGTAACCTTCATCACCTTTCCTTTCAAACTTTCCAACATTTTCCTGATCATTCAAGGTATAACAGACACACCCAAAAATATGAAAGTAATTGATGTTGGGTTTGCGTTTGTTAATAACCTCATAAGGAGTCTTCTCATGATGCTGATTGATGATGGACCGATTTTGAGTGTGACAGGCAGTGTCAACAGCTTCAACCCACATGTTTGATGGTAACTTGGAATAAGCAAGCATTGTTCTTGCTGCTTCCACCAGCGTACAGTTTCTCCTTTCAACAACACCATTTTGTTGCGGGGTACGAACAGCAGAGAATTGGTGAGTAATGCCTTTTGATTTGCAAAATTCATCGAAGATGGCAATTTTGAACTCAGTACCGTTATCTGAACGGATATAACGGACTGGAAGTTGAAGATTCACTTCAGTAGAAGTGATGAAATCTATCAAAATTTGAGTTGTTTCATCTTTTGAAGCAAGAAACTTTACCCAAGTGTATCTTGAATAACCATCAACGATAACCAGAATATATCTCTTCCCGTTTCTGCTTTGTACTTTCATAGGCCCACAAAGATCCATGTGAAGCAAATGAAGAGGTGCCAAAGTGTGTGGAATTTTCTTTGGTTTATGAGAAGTTCTTTTGATCTTCCCAACTGCACAAGAAGGACAGACATGCTCATTCTCATATTTGTAGTCAGGCAAGCCTTCAACAAGTTGCTTGTTGACTAAAGCATTGATGGTTTGATAATTCAAGTGAGAAAGCCTTCTATGCCACAACCAAGAATTTTTTGAAGTAGCTTTTGAAACAAGACAGATATTATCAGTTGGTTAGTTATCATCAAGATTAACTGTGGAAAGATTGTCTTCACGGTCTCCACATAGAATATCAATTCCATCTAGAGTTTGGACTTTGCACAGAGATTGTCGAAAAAGAACTTGAAGGTTGTTGTCACAGAACTGTCCAACACTGAACAAGTTATGACTCAGGCCTTCAACATTATGAACTTTCTTAATGACAATTCCGTTTCTTTCAATATCTCCATAACCTAGAATTGGAACGAAATTGTTGTTTACGAAACGAACAGTTCCCATGAATCTTTCAACAAAATTCTTGAGTAATGATTTATTGCCAGTCATGTGTTTTGAACACCCGGAATCGAGTATCCATACACAGATGGTTATTTCCTGCAATCAAAAAATTTTAACCGACTTTAGGTACCCACTTAAAGACGGGTCCTTTGTGGTTAGTTAACACAGGCAGGGGGTATAACTTAGGATATGCGTACAAACATGCTTTCGAATCAACATACTTATTAACAAGCACATTATCAACAAGCACATTTGGATTAAGCAAACGAATATTAACACACGAATCAAAAGTAACATGTCTACCACCATTCAAACCATACAAATAAAAGCGAGAATTAACATTGTTTACAACATCACAAGGCATTGCCTTGGCATCATTAACATTTGTTTTCAAAGATGACTTAAAAGATAAATTGTTTGAAACATCAGAAACAAGCTTCTTCTTACTACCCGCTTTTCTCCTTTGCCTTTTCTTCTTTTTCTCAACTTTAGTGATCTTAGGTACTAATGACTTAGCTACCAATTTAGACTCACTAATCAAGCTCTTTCCACCTGTTGGATTAACACTAAGAAGATTAGAACGAGAGTTTTGAAGCACTTTTATCTTTTTAGACTCTTTTGAAAGTGCAGAAGCTTCTTGTTTCTTAGGTTTATCGTGAGAAAACCAGCCATATCTATCCCTATATCTAGTTGCACCATTTCTAGCATCCCTAGTTAGCAAAACAGAGCTAGACCTAGACACTTTAGAAATTGAACTAGAATGAGAGCTAGACGAAGAAACATTTGAATTGATTTCCAGAAGTTTCACTTTGTTGTATTTGATTTTGGGAATGGTCTCAACTTGTTTGGTTTTAACATGCTTTTCCGGGGTAGGACACTTTGTTTTTAACTTATTGATTCTTGGTTTGGTGACAGTCTTTGGTTCAGTCTTGATGAGTTTGGAAATAACCCGTTTCTTTGAATAATATGAAGTTGGAGCTTTGAAAAACGATTTTGGAGATTCCTCTTTTGATTCAACTTTGATTTTGGTAGATTCAATCTTTTTCTCAGTTTCAGAATCAAAACATATTCTCCCTCCATGAATTTATCAAAATCATTTTTGGTGAATGGTGAAACCGAAGAGATTTTTGAAAAATCAGGAGTCTTGTTTTCCAACTTCGCACTATAGGTAATCTCAGGAATGTAATCAACTTGAACTGACACTTCTTTGGTTTCACAAGAAATTAAAGTAGAAGTATCAACACCTATACTAGCACTAAGCTTAGGGTGAACAACTAACTCTTTAGGAAACTCACAAGTGAAAAACTAAAGTAGTACCATATCAAAACTAAACTATGCGCAAGTTCGTCATAAGATAAATCAGATTGCACATAATCATCAGCTATTACAGTAGCAACATTTTGACATGAACACTCAAAAGAATTAGTCATGGTTTGGGTGGAGGAAACAGTAGATGAAACACAAGTAGTCTGAGTGGAATGGTTTACTAAAAGACTGAAATCAGTTTGGGTAGAAACATTCACACAAACTTTCTTGATATCAACAACAACTGATTCATTCTTTGAATTCGGACTTTGAGACTGTAGATTATTAATAAGTTTTTGTTGAGATTCCACCTTTTGTTGTAAACCTTCTATTTGTTTTTCCAAAAATGTGGATGGAACATACAATTTAGTTAGTTTAGGTGGGGAAACGACAGATTCTTGGTTTTGAAAATTAGACGCAATCTCTTCTAATTCAAAAATTGATGACTTTTTCGTTTCGTAAGAAGTATTGATGGCATCATAATTAACCAAAAATTATTGTTTTGAATTTTCTCAACTTCATCAATCTCAAATTCATCATCCAATGGACGAATGAACTGTTGAACCATACCAAGTCTCAAAAACTTTTCATCATACAAGGGTTCGATCTTGTCTTTGGCTTTTTGCAATGGAGTGATATTCTTAAATCCCAACCCAAGAAGAAGTTCTGATTTATCAATCTTTGATTTATTGAAATAGGCAGTGAAATCCAAAAGAGGATTTTGTTCAACTTTGTATAACTTTTCTTGATAGAAAAGTATATTCTTTTTATGTTCCTCAATTTGTCTTTCAAGGTTTTCAATCTCAATGCCTTTTAAAAAACAGTTATGATTTAAATCAGAAACTTTTCTTTCGAGTTCAATTGTTTTTGGTGTAGCTTCTTGAAGTTTCTTATTCAGAATATCAATATCCATTTGTCTTGCATTTGCACGAAGCCATTCATTGGTCTTTTGAACTTCAAGATCTTGATTGGCTTTTTCAAGATCAAGAATGGTCTTTTCTAAATTATGACACTTTTCCAATAACTTAGAATCAAGAGACGCATTCATTTCACATTCTTTAACCAACATTTGTTCTTTATAGTTTTGAAATTCTTGTTTCATAGCATCATACTCAAAAAGCAGTTTAGAATTTTCCTCAAGAAGTTTTGTGTACTCCCCTTTTGAAAATAAAATGTTATTTTTCAATTTCTTGTTTTTGTTGACTAAAGAAGTGTAATGATTCGTCAAGTTTGATAAGGCAATTCTACAAGACTCTTTATCCTTAATTGATGAAATAGTAGAGTCGAGATTTACCTCATCATCGGGATATTCCTCGTCACTGTTGTTAGCCTCCAATGCTTTGCCTTTGCTCAATGTTGCCATGAAACATACATTTGCAGACAGATCTTCATCTTCATCATCAGTCAATAAAAGCCACTTGTCATCTTCAGCAATCAAGGCTTGACCGGCTTCAACTTGCTTTGCCAAGAGCATCTTCTGCTTGTAGTATTCATAATTCTTCTTGCGAGGCAGCTTACAATCCACAGCAAAATGACCAGGAAGTCCATAGTTGTAACACTTTTTGTCAGATGTTTTTCCTTTTTCCATGATTTGTTTCCCAGTTTCTACTTTCTTATCTCCTTTGTTGGAATCAGTTGTTTCACCTTGTTCAAAACTCTTGTGATGATATTGTTCCTTCTTTGGAAATGCACTTGTTGATGAAGTTCGAAGATTGTTGTTAGTTGGCCTCGCTTTGAGATATTTTTTCCTGAAATGCTTAGTCACAGCGGCAAGAGCTTGGTAGAATTCATCAGGAACACCATCTCTTGTAGCCAAGTAGTCTTCTCCCTCCTCATCAGACGAAGAAACAACAGTCATATGTCTTTTAAGAGCCTCAGACACCTTTCTTTCAACAACCAATGCCAAAGGATCATTAGATACAACTTCTGGCACTTTGTTGAGTGAATATTTGCTTAGAACTTGTGGCTCATTCAACTTGAAAGATTCATAAAGAGTATGAATGGTGAATTTGGTCAGATCTTGATGTTGCTTGATTTGAGTTCCATAATCTTCCCATTCGGGACCAAGTGCTTTGATAAATTTGATGTTCAGCTCAATCTCATGTTTCTTGACCTTGATCTTTCTCAGTTCATTGATCACATTGCAAAATCTGTAGTACACGGACTCAAGAGATTCATTTGGTGATTTTTGAAAATTGTCAAACTCAGTTAAGACATTTGTCAGTCGAATTGTTGAGGTTACATCAGAACCTTCCATTTGTCTAGCAACTTCATCCCGAATCTCCTTTGCTGTGTAGTAAGAATCAACTGAGCCATAGATCTCATCAGGAAGTGCTTGGTATAAGCATGACCTAGCTCTGTTGTCAGCAGCAGTACGATCTCTTTGTTCGGCGTTCAAAAGATCAGGAGTCAAAATAGCACCGGTAGTAGGATGACGATTCATAGCAAGTCCATTCATGATTGAATCCTTAAGCATGTGACCATTAGTCTGACGTTCCACATAATCCATGAACCTTTTCTTCCAAAGTCCATAAATACCACGATAAAGAACTGGAGGTCTTGTATCAGTACCTAGAGACAACGCTTCACGAGTAGTCATTTGAAATTGATTTGAATTGAGAATTGAATTGATTTTTGAAGAAGAAATGAAACAATCTAATTTGGAATAAAATGAAACGGTCTAAATTGAAATCGTTTTATGAAAGTGAATTGAAACGATTTTGAAGAAGTGAGAATGAAACGATCTAAATGTGCAGGAATGAAACGATTTAAATTGAAACGATCTAAATTGAACTAGGAATGAAACGATTTAAAATTGAAACGATCTTGAGAAGAAGAAAAAATTCTAAGTATTCTGAAATGATTTGGGCAGACTTTTGGTATGAATTGGATTGAAATGAATTGAGCAAAACCAATCACGAAGATCAGTTACCCAAGAATATTATGATTCCCAAACACAACTCTTCACGAATCACTCAAACCAGAGAATGTTTAAGTAAAACTTGAAACGATCTAAAAGAGATCGTTCTATTTTCACAAAAAAACTAAAACGATCTAAAAGAGATCGTTTTGGTTTCTTATCAGGATTTCTCAACAACTTGATTAATTTCAAGAAATTGAATTGACCAAACCAATCCAAAGGATCAGTTAGCCACAATGAACTCTCCACACCACAACCACACTTGTCAAAACGATCAAATTTGAATCGTTTTACAAGCCACAACACTGAAATGTAAGTACCAAGGAAAGAAAAAACTGAAACGATCTAAATGAGATCGTTTTAGCTTCACAAAGTCGTCTTCAACCTCTGAACATGAACAACTCCATTGACGATTTTTAAAACTTCAATATCTTTTGATTTTCTGAGAATTGAAACATGAAACCACTTGCAAACAGTTTGTTTTCACCTCAGCAACGATCCGATTAACACAATTCAGCTTATAACACAACAGCATCAAATCCCAAATTTTAGCGCCAAAAACTCAAAATCTGAACTTTTGATCTAGATCGAATTAGAACACGAAACTTGAGAGGATTATCTATTTAGCTATGAGGAATCGAACGGTGAACAAACATTTGTGATTTTATGTGATTTGAGAGGTTATTTTTGAATTTTCAGTGAGAAAAAAAAAACGAACAGAAACAGGATAATAAAACAGAATTAAAGGTGATTGTTTGATGAATTGTGATTGAATTCAGTTATGGATCGAGATCAAAATGATGTTTATCTCTGATACCACATGTAACAACACGATTTTATCATTTGAATTCACATCAACAATGGCGTTTGGTTAGTGTGTGTGTTCTTGGTGTTTGTGTGTGTGTTGAGAGAGAATTGGGATCAAGAATGTGTTATTCAGGTGTAATGGTATGAAAATTGTGTTATTGTTATGCCAAGTGTTATTGATTTCTAAGGGATTGAGGGCTATTTATAGTCTAAACAAACCAACTATGCTAATTATCACAATTAGCCCCTCAACCTTAGAAATCATCAACTCATGACTTAACAACAAGTAAGTCCATAACTTAAATTACAATGTATCACTACTTTTGGATTTCTAACAGAGAGGGACACATTTACAAAGCGACTGAAGTCACTTCAAACATGCACATCAACTTATCCAGTATTAATGAGAGGGACACATTTACAAGGTACTAGAAACATTTTCCAGAAAAATTTGTCCAGTGAGAAAATAAATTAATAAATTTCCCCTGAAACTTAGATATAAAAAAAATGTGGTCTGAGTCTTTCCTCCTGGAATGGTGATCCATAAATCTATCAATGTAAAGATAGTATCACAAAGGTGTTCAATAGCTTTACTGGTATAGATTTATAAATCTGGAATCAAAGAACCCTGCCAGTGTCACAAAGGCATTCATAACAAGGTTCCAGATTAAGGGTTCAACATTCCCAACTCACTAACAAGATTTTGAAAAGTTTTCTCATCCAAAGGTTTTGTAAATATGTCAGCAAGTTGTTTGTCAGTGGGAATAAAGTGGATTTCAACATCATTTTTCATTACATGATCGCGAATAAAATGATACCTGACATCAATGTGTTTCGTCTTGGAGTGCATGACTGGATTGTTTGAGATAGCAATGGCACTGGTATTGTCACAAAAGATAGGGGTCTTTGAATACTTAATACCATAATCAAGCAACTAGTGCTTCATCAAGAGTATCTGAGCACAACAACTGGCTGTAGACACATATTCTGCTTCAGCAGTGGATAAAGAGACTGAAGTTTGCTTCTTACTGGTCTAGCTCACCAGTTTGCCACCAAGGAAATGACATCCACCAGTAGTGAATTTCCTGTCTATCTTACAACCTGCATGATCTGAATCTGAATAACCCATTAGATCTAAGCCTGAGCCTTTGGGATACCAAAGACCCAAACTGGGAGTACCCTTAAGGTACTTCAAAATGCGCTTTACAGCCGCCAGATGAGATTCTTTTGGGTTAGACTGATATCTGGCACAAAGACATGTTGCAAACATTATATCTAGTCTACTGCCAATTAAGTACATTAGTGAACCAATCATGCCTCTATAGGCAGTGATGTTCACTGGCTTCCCATCAGGGTCCGAATGTATTGTTAAAGGTGCATAAATTGAAGTTGATTTTGAAGGTGAAGAATTCATATCAAATTTTCTTAAAATATCATCTAACATATTTTTCTTGATTAATAAAAATACCATTACTGGTTTGTTTAATCTGGAGTCCAAGAAAAAATGTTAATTCATCCATCAAACTCATTTCAAATTTTGAAGACATGATTTTCGAAAATTTTTTGCACAAATATTCATCAGTAGAACCAAAAATAATATCATCAACATAAACTTGTACCAACAGAAGATTACCTCTTTCACGAAGAATAAATATGGAATTGTCAATTGCACCTCTTTTGAAAACGTTTTCTAACAAGTGTTTGGTCAGAGTATCATACCAGCCTCGAGGGGCTTGTCTAAGGCCATACAGTGCCTTGTCCAGACGATATACCCAATGTGGATGCTTTTCATCAATGAAGCCTGGAGGTTGCTTGACATAAACTTCTTCTTCTAATTCTCCATTCAAAAATGCACTTTTTACATCCATCTGGTAGACCTTTAACTTATGATGAGCAGCAAAGGCTAAAAACATTCTGATGGCTTCTAACCTTGCTACTGGTGCAAATGATTCTTCAAAATCAAGGTCTGTCTGGACGTACCCTTGTGCCACCAATCTGGCCTTATTTCTGATCACATGACCATCTTCATCAACCTTATTTCTGAAGACCCATCTGGTTCCAATTGGTTCTTTCTTGCCAACTGGAGGAGGAACCAGATTCCAAACTTTATTTCGTTCGAATTGGTGAAGCTCTTCTTGCATAGCTATCACTCAGCTTGGGTCATTCATTGCCTCGTCAATCTTCTTTGGTTCAATCAGTGATAAGAAGCTGACATATAAACATTGTTCACTGGAGGCACTTCTGGTCTGAACCCCTATACCGGAGTCACCGATAAACTGGTTGATTGGGTGAGCTTTTGTCCACTTAGAGTATTGACCAGGATTGTTTCTGACAACAATATCAGTGCAAGAATTCAATTGATTTTCTGGAAAGGGATCTTGCCAGACAACTTCAGCATCTTCATCAGAATCTGTAAGATCACGATTTGCATCATGAAATTCTTCATTTAAAGGTATTTCTTGGATTACTGGCTCAAAATCAATTGGATCTGATACTGGTGGTGTAGTACGAACATCTAATCCAATAACAAGATCAGAGGGTAGTTTGAAACTTATTGAAGGATAAAATGAAGTATTAAAGGGAGGTTTATCGATTTGCACAGGTTCCAAGTCAGGGTGACTGGAAACATCTTCAAATGAATCTTTATTGTAGTTGATAGGATCAGATTCACCAAAGATAATTGGATTTTCTGAGGGAGAATTAAAGATTAGCTTTTTGTTGATTGCTTCATTTGACTCATCAAATGTGACATGACTTGACTCCTGGACCTTTTCCAGTATCTTGTTGTAGACTCTGAAGGCTTTGCAAATGGCTGAATATCCTAAGAAATATCCTTCATCAGCTTTGGCATCGAATTTGCCTAACTGACTGGAGTCGTTCAGGATGTATACTGGACATCCAAAAACGTGAAAATAACCAATATTTGGTTTTCTATTTCTTAATATTTCATAGGATGTCTTCTTGTGTCTCTTCACATATACTGAGCGATTCTGTGTGTGGCAAGCAGTTGCAATTGCTTCAGCCCAGTACATTTTGGGAAGACCAGATTCAGCAAGCATACTCCTGGCAGCTTCTATCAGCGTTCTGTTCTTTCTTTCTACAACTCCATTTTGCTTTGGAGTGTGTGCTGATGAGAAATTCTGGGAGATGCCAGTGTTAGTGCAGAATTTCTCCAGAGTTGCATTCTGGAATTCTGTTCCATTATCACTTCTTAACTGACATACCTTTCACTTATATTTGAGTTCAATTTGCTTGATAAGAGCGATGACTTCATCAGCAGTTTCATTCTTTGATCTAAGAAATATTACCCAACAATCTCTGGAGTATTCATCAACAACTACCAGGGTATATTTCTTACCAGCACGAGTCTGAACATTCACTGGACCAAAAAGGTCCATATGAAGCATATGAAGAGGTTCAGATATGCTAAAATTCTGTTTCGTCTTGAAACTGGTGCGTTTCTGCTTACCCATCTCATGTAACAACCGTACTTTTTAATACTTTATATGTGCTAGCTAGGTTGTCTATGTTCCCGCAAGCCATAGTTATACTTGAAGCTAGTAGGTAATGCCCCAAATTAGTAATCCAAAACTGAAGATATGCAACGAGATATACTTAATGAAAAATACCTCGGAACAAAAATTTTAAGAGGTAATTAATCAATACGATAATTATAACCTAAGCCTTACAAATTGAAATACCAATCAAAATTTCCTATGGAATGCCCAACAAATCAAAAATAAAACTAAATTTGGTAAATATGATCATAATAAATAAAATCTTCAACTAAAGATATACTTGGAAGGATTGTGTGCGTAAAAGCGTCGGAAACTTAATAAGTAAGCATATAAGCTTAAAAATGAATACAAATTTACAACCAATGACCTACCTGACGAACTACCTGGACTTCCACCCACGAGGCAGGTGCAGTTTACGATTGATTTAGTTCCCGGGGCAGCCCCCGTAGCTAAAGCACCGTACAGGTTAGCGCCCTCCGAGATGCGAGAACTTTCTGAGCAATTACAAGAATTGCTTCATAAAGGTTTAATCCAACCTAGTTCTTCGCCATGGGGTGCTCCAATTCTTTTTGTCAAAAAGAAAGATGGATCTCTGAGGATATGCATAGACTATAGGGAGTTGAATAAGCTGACGATCAAGAATAGGTATCCGCAGCCACGAATAGACGATTTGTTCGATCAACTTCAAGGAGCATCGCATTTCTCGAAAATCGATCTTAGATCCGGCTATCATCAGTTGAGGGTACGAGAAGAAGATGTACCTAAAACGGCTTTTAGAACGCGCTATGGGCATTACGAGTTTCTGGTGATGCCATTTGGTCTCACAAATGCGCCTGCCGTTTTCATGGATCTAATGAACCGAATTTGTAGGCCATACTTGGACAAATTCGTCATAGTATTCATTGATGATATTTTGATATATTCTCGTAGTAAGGATGAACATGAGAAGCATTTAAGAATAATATTGCAATTACTTAGAGACGAGAAGTTGTATGCTAAGTTTTCTAAGTGTGAATTTTGGCTCCGCCAAGTTCAATTCCTTGGACATCTCGTAGACGAAGAAGGAATTCATGTAGACCCATCTAAGATAGAGGCGATTAAGAAGTGGGAGGCACCAAAGACGCCAACGAAAGTGCGTAGCTTCCTAGGATTGGCAGGTTATTATCGAAGATTCATCCAAGGATTCTCTAAAATTGCAGTACCTCTGACCCAATTGACCCAAAAGTCAAGATAATTCATATGGGGTGAAGAACAAGAGCAAGCGTTCCAAACGCTTAAGAACATGTTGTGTGAAGCACCCATACTAGCGTTGCCGGATGGAATGGAAGGATTTGTGGTATATTGTGATGCGTCGAATAAAGGACTTGGATGCGTGCTTATGCAAAGAGACAAGGTCATTGCCTACGCGTCTAGACAATTGAAGCCACATGAGAAAAATTATTCGACACACGATCTGGAGTTAGGAGCCGTAGTATTCGCCTTGAAGATATGGCGACATTATCTCTATGGCACTAAATGCACCATATTCACCGACCACAAAAGCTTGCAACACATCTTTGATCAAAAGATGTTGAATATGAGGCAAAGGAGATGGATGGAGCTGCTGAATGACTATGAATGTGAAATCAAGTACCATCCGGGGAAGGCAAACGTCGTTGCCGATGCACTCAGTAGGAAGGTGAATACTAAGGTGCCAAGGGCAAGAATCAGCCACTTACAAGTAAGAATGTCTCTAAGAGATCGTTTCTTAGAAGACCAAGCAAAGGCCTTGAAGGGAAGAACATTAAGGATGAAGCATTGTGTGGTATGGAAATGAGGTTTGACAAGGATGATGAAGGTATCTTATACTTCAAGGGAAGAGCTTGGGTACCGAAAGTGAATGGTTTAAGGGATATACTTATGAATGAGGCTCACAATACGAAATATTCAATTCATCCAGGCGCGGATAAGATGTATCAAGGCCTAAGAAGGGATTTTTTGTGGCCTGGAATGAAAGGAGACGTAGCCCGAGATGTGAGCCGATGCATGACTTGTGCGATGGTCAAAGCTGAGCACCAAAAGCCATCTGGTCTTTTAAAGCAGCCAGAGATTCCCGAATGGAAGTGGGAGCAAATAGCAATGGACCTAGTGACAAAATTGCCTCGAACAAAGAAAGGTCATGATGCTATATGGGTGATTGTTGATCGTCTTACGAAATCAGCCCATTTCATCCCCATCAAAGAAGATTGGAACACCGAGCGTCTAGCTCGCTTGTACGTTGAGAAAATTGTAACGCTACATGGTGTACCTTTGTCCATAATATCCGATCGGGATGGTAGATTTACCTCACGCTTTTGGGGTCACGTGCAAGAGGCAATGGGCACAACACTAGCATTAAGCACGGCTTACCACCCCCAAACGGATGGACAAAGTGAGCGAATAATACAAACGTTGGAGGACATGTTAAGAGCCTGTGCATTAGAATTTAGTGGGAATTGGGACGAACGTTTGAAGCCTTATACGGACGCAAGTGTAGATCGCCCATGTGTTGGATAGAAACGGGTGAAAGGAGTCTAGTTACCGTCGACTTTGTCCAAGAGACAACGGACAAGGTAGCTATCATCAAGGAAAAACTTAAGGCCGCGAGAGATCGGCAAAAGAGTTATGCGGACCAAAGGAGGAAGCCGCTAGAGTTTCAAGTTGGCGACAAGGTACTCTTGAAGGTGTCGCCATGGAAGGGAACCGTGAGGTTCGGTAAGAGAGGGAAGTTGAGCCCTCGATATATCGGACCATTCGAGATAGTGGCAAGAATAGGCCCCGTAGCCTATAAGTTGAAGTTACCACAGGAATTGGGAGATGTCCATGACACGTTCCATGTGTCAAATTTGAAGAAGTGTGTAGCCAACGATTCAAAAACAGTTCCCTTCGAGGAACTACGAGTGGAGGATAAGCTTTAATTCCGTGAGGAGCCCGTAGAAGTGCTCGACCGAAGCGAAAAGCGTCTTAAGAGGAGCAAGATCCCCATTGTCAAAGTAAGATGAGACACGAAGCGCGGACCCGAATTTACGTGGGAACGCGAGGACTTTATACGCGAGAAATATCCGCACTTACTCCCTGAGCAAACTCAAATTCCGGGACGGAATTCTCCTAAGGGGGTAAGGATGTAACAACCGTACTTTTTAATACTTTATATGTGCTAGCTAGGTTGTTTATGTTCCCGCAAGCCATAGTTATACTTGAAGCTAGTAGGTAATGCCCCAAATTAGTAATCCAAAACTGAAGATATGCAACGAGATATACTTAATGAAAAATACCTCGGAACAAAAATTTTAAGAGGTAATTAATCAATACGATAATTATAACCTAAGCCTTACAAATTGAAATACCAATCAAAATTTCCTATGGAATGCCCAACAAATCAAAAATAAAACTAAATTTGGTAAATATGATCATAATAAATAAAATCTTCAACTAAAGATATACTTGGAAGGATTGTGTGCGTAAAAGCGTCGGAAACTTAATAAGTAAGCATATAAGCTTAAAAATGAATACAAATTTACAACCAATGACCTATGTAACCAACTAATAATACAAAAATATATCCATGCACATAAATATACATAACATATACATATTCCTAACTAAAACAACCAAATATCTACATTTAACTAACCAAACACTCACAAATTAAATCCACACTTAACATAAACTTATACTACATATATACAAACTTTTTTATAAAAAAAAAATGTGTAAAGAGCCCCTTCATTGCCCTAGAGGCCGGCTACCTTACACACCCACACACACAAGTTCATTTCAAGTTTCCTTTCATCATTAACCATCCTTGAAACTCTCATTTCTCCCACCTTTCACACACTAATCCTCTCCTCCTCCAAGAAACTCTTCCTTCCCCTTTTCTTCTCCATATTTTCAGCCATAATAATCAAGAAAAAGGCAAACAAAAATCAACTTAAACTATAAGAATAATAAGGGTTTAGATTAGTGGAAGAAAGGGGTTATCATAAGCAAGGTTTAAGGGTTAATCTAAGGCTTGAACAAGGGATATTTGGTGCTTCATAGGTCACGAATTTTCTGCCCTATTTCTTCAACAAAAATGTGATTCTTCAAGGGTATAAACTTCATCTCTTTACTTATTTACACTTGTTTATGTTCATATGAGAAAGGTTTCATCAAAAGGTTATATTTTCTTATGTTTTCTTGTTGAATCTTCGAGTATTCTTTCAAATATACACTTAATGAGGGCAAAGTTGATATGGGTCTTCTTCTCATGCTCATGCATGTTGAATCTATGAAGAAAACTCCAATGATTCGACTAGTTTAAGACCCAAAAGTGTGGATAAATGTCTAATAGTCTTTGATATGATTTTCCTTTGAAAGATGGTTATATTTACATATTATAAAGTTTATATTTCTGGAAACTTTTATAAAAATAAAGATTTTATTGTTTAAGTATTGGATCTATGAAAGTTAGCATCAAAAAGGTGACTATGTGTTGTTGTTGTAAAATAACTTTTTGGTATGAAAAGATGAGCATATTCTTCATAATTTTTATGTACATATTTCTGGAAAATATCAAAAAAAAAAATATTTTTTATGTTGGTGGATTTTTGTTAGATAAAGATTTGTTGATAAAATGGTGAGATTGTTACATGCATGCTAGATTTAAGAAAGTTGGATTGTTGTTTGGATTATGAGGTGAAGCTAGACTTGTGTCAACTGAAAAATATGTTAAAATTCATGCAAATATTCTGGAAAAATTCACAAAATATCAATTATATAAAGCTTGGGTCAAAACAAGTTAAAATATGCTTGAAATCGAAAACCGAAAGCTTGTTAAAATGCATTTTGAGCACACACATACACCAAAACTTTATGACCATGAAAATGTGATGAACATACTGGAAATATGACATATTAAAAGTATAAAACTCAAGTCATTTGATGCATGGCAAGAATAAGCTCAAAAATCGTCTTTTCGGGTCAAATAATCACCAACCGAAAGCACAAAATTGCACATAGCACACCACCACCACAATCACGACTTAGGACATCAAAATATGATGGAAATTCTGGACAAAATGAAATAGGAACAAAAATCCCTTTTGAAGCATTTAATTTGGTTGAGAAATGAGGCAAAAAAATCACTATTTCGGTAAACGATTTTATGTTTAAAAGTCCTCAAATTATAAGGACACAAGAGAGGTTGAATGGTTACAAATTTTTATTGATAAAAGTTGCCTAAAAAGGCCTGGGATTTTTGGACAAAAGCTCTTGTGATGATTTCTAAGTGTTTTTATAATTTAGTGAATTTAAAAGGGATTTTAAGGAATAAATAAATCAATAATAAATTATATAAATCATGAACTTGGACAAAATCACATAAATAATGTTAAAATAACCTAAACCTATTGGAGAAAAATAATTTCAAGGAGAGGAACAAGTTTTACATAATTTAAGAATAAATAACTAAGTTAACATCACTAATTAATCACTATTATTAAATAATTAATAATAAAGCCTAAATAAATAAATAAAATATAATATTACAAGTTTAAGAACATAATAATCAGTAGATAATCAAAATATAATTATCCATAAATTTTAAAGGTAATTTAAGAACCTAAGAATCATTATAAGGAATTATTTAATTAATGAATGAATGAATGGAATAAATAATTAATTAAATAATAATAAATCAAGGAAATTAATATAAATTAGAAAATATATTTTAAAAATCCAAAATACTACAGTACCAATATCAAATAATAGTACAAAGCAAAGTGTGCAAAAGAAATCTCGCGAATCAAAGCCGAATTACCGAAATTCCAACAAACGCGCAAAAACGCTTAACGCAAAAACTACTCTTACCATCAATTCCAATTTAACCAAACATCTTGAACATCATAATACACTTTGATTCCATAATTAAGTAACAACCAAAGATAGGCAAGCCTACTAGCATAAATCTCATGATCTAGTTCACTAGTTCATGTAACACGCACTTACGTTGTGTATATTTGAATACCATGGTTTAGGCTTGCTTGAGGGACGACATCACTAGGCGCACATCTCGTATTTGATCAGCCCCCATTACTCTCAAATCAAGTGAGTCATAGCCCCCTTTCAAACTCTTTTATGTGTTTTACTTTCGGGGTGAAAAGCATGATAAATGAAACTACTTTCTATATATGCAATGTTTCTTGAAAGAGAGTTTGTTATATGAATGATTCTTGATATATGAGTATGAAATAAAATTGTTTCGTATGTTCATGATAATAAAGGATTTATGAGATGAGCTTGAGTTCTGTCAAACCGCGGCGTTCGGTACACTACTATTTACTCCGAAAGTGGAGGCCTGTAGTTAGTTAGTTGCGCAACTAGGTTTCGTCCGCCCACCCAAAGCGTACCGTTGGAAGGTTGGTTGCCTTCGTGACAACCTCCACTTCTAGTCTGGCCCCCGGGTGTTCTAACTACCTAAAGATAATCGGGCGTCTCCATGGCACGACCCATTATCATTATTGTCATTATTATTACGGCACTTGATTGACAGCTTGTGCTATGAATTGAATTATTGGATTGTAATCGGACTTGAATAAAATGGTAGTAGTAGTGGCTCAATCATTTACTCATCTAAGAAAATGAAATTAGACCCTTGTGGTCATATGACAAGGATTTATTTACATGGGTTAAAATTGAGTTGAACAAACGATTATCAAAGGAGGAATTGGAAATATTCATGAAAATTGGTGATTCCTAATTTATTTTGTGATGATGTGTATATATGCTTGTTGTATTAGTTAAAAACCTATGAACTCACTCAACTCTCGTAGTTGACACTTTTTCTTCATGCTTTTCAGGTTTAGAGTAGTAGGTTTGCTTATGGACCGCCTCTGGATGTTTGTATTTGTTTGATGTTTGAAGGCTTGTGATGCAAACAAGTATTTTTTAATTCGGATTTGGATTTATGTAATGGTTTTAAACATTTGAATTTGAACTATGTAACCGGTTATTTTGGGATGATTTTAAGACTTTAATTATGATGTTTTCCATTAAATCTTTCGTACCATGTCGTTCTGTGGCACCTCGTGTTTCCGCCGTAGTCGGGGTGTTACATCTCACATCCTGGACATGGCCTTTCCTTTTTGAAGGAAACAGAAGGTATCCCATCTGCAAGTTGTTTTCTGGACAACTTGTTAATATTTTTGAAATTTAAATGGGATAACCGTTTATGCCATAGCTAGTTTGTGTCTTCATCAGCCTTGGTATAGAAACACTGCTCTGAAGAAGAGCTTTCCATATCCATCACGTACACATTCCCTTTTCTGGGAGCAATCAGTACTACCTTCCAATCCTTATTAAATACGATGCCCTGAGAGATGTTAAATAACACCTGGTAGCCATCATCACACAACTGGTTCACACTTATGAGGTTATATTTCAAACCATTTACATAAGCCACCCGTCTGAATTTGACTTGACCATTATTCAGAATACCGTATCCCTCAGTCTCTCTAGAACCATCGTTTCCAAAAGTAATAGAGGGTCCGTCAGAAACTACGAACTCCTCCAGCAGGGTCTTACATCCAGTCATTATCCTGCCAACAGCGCTGTCAAGATACCAAATATATTTCTTTCGATCGCCCTGCACATCCACCAAATTATTAGTTTAAAGGTTTGCGAACCCATCGACTGATGGGTTCTCTGGATCCACAAGGATGGATCTCAGCTGGTATCTGGTTGATTTCACTTTCAAAAATAGTGGGTTTCTCACTAAACACCACTGGAACTGACAGTTTTGAAACCTTTTTCTTTTTCTTATCAACAGGTGAGCTCGATTTTTCTTTCTTGGGAAAAGGTTTTATATTTTATTTAGGGCCAGATGAAGTACCCTCAAAATTGTTAATTCTTGCATTGCAACTTTGAACTTGACGAGCCAGTAGTTGAAACTGACTCTCCAGCCTTAACAAAAATAGTTTCTTTAGATGACACCATAGCCTTTTCCAGATGACTGTACTTTTAGCTTAGGTGAAGGAACAACATTCTTCTTTTTCTGAACCTGGGGTTCTTTAGAAGATGATTGAGGCAAAGGTTTATTCTGCTTAACCTTCTTGACTGGAGCATTCATCTAGGGAGCTCCAGTCTTAACCTCAGACAATTGAACAGGAGGAATAACACAAGTTTTGGGTGTTGTTGGTTCATCATAAATAGTGCTAGGTATTAACACTTCAGGCAATCGGTCAACAACAGGTATTAATGCAGCAGCATTGACATCACCCCCCAGATATGCACGTTTCTTGGTTTCAAGCCATGACTGGATAACATGTTTTTCTTTTGTTAAAATATTTTCCAGTTCTTCTTTTACTTAGACCAGTTGTTCAGTAACCAAAACTTATGCATTGAAAACGAGTTCAATATCTTGCAATTCTTTTAACTTTGATTGTAAATTTGCCATTTCAGAAAAATCTGTTTCAAAGTTATTTGACATTTTTCAAAGTTATTTGACATTTCTGAACGAACAGTTTCCACAAACATTAAATCAGAGTTTAAAGCTTCAGCAATGTCCAATTTTAATTCAGGATCAGTTTCTTTGTCATAATCTATTACCTTCTTAATGACAATGTCCACCCATCTTCTGAATGTGACATCTTCTTTCACCAGATGCTCTTCGTCATATAGAGCCATATATCAACAATCTCTTTCCTCTTCATCATCAACTAATGAGTCATCAGAGGGAACCCATTCTTCTTTAGCCCCCATGCATTTATTATTATCTTTTTCTGCAGACATGAGAGCAATTTGAGCCTTAAGCTTTTTGTATTTTAATTTGTAGCTATCATCAGGCTTGTTATAAGAAGTTGATGGACCAGATTGAGAGACAAACTGATTGGACTTGCACTCTTTCATGAAATGACCTTTTCTGCCACACTTAAAGCATGTTAGATTGGTCTTGTTAGTGGAAGAACTGGGTGCATTGTATCCAGTGGGTCTGTTAGCTCTGGCTTTGAAACGGTTAAACGTTTTAGCCATCAGATCATCACTATCAGTTTCATCATAATCTGAAGAGATATTATTCATGACTCCAGAATCCATTAATTCAGACATCATCTTCTTCATCGAAAATACATTCTCGGAAGACATTAATGTTGCACAAGGTGGTTCAGTATGACTAACCACAGGGAACTACTGGAAGCATGATTAATAGCATCTTTTTCTGCCTCAATTCTCTGGGCTTGATTCTCTTCAGTGAATCTGAAGGCTCCATACAATGTTGACAGAGTATGAGAGTGCAAGGTTTTACCTTGTCTCAAGACCACGATCATATGAGACCATTTAGATGGAAGAATATCACAAAATTTTTCAAGAAGTATGTCCTTGTCTTTTTCTACCCCAAGCCGTCTCAACTGGTTTATGATAGACATAAATATGGTGTAGGTACCAGTTAATGATTCATTGGGTAAGGCAAAAACTGACTTGTACTTCTTATTTAAAGCCACTTTCCTAGTAACAATAGTATCATCACTACCTTCATACTGGTTCACTAGTTCATCCCACATGCTTTTAGCCCTAGGATAAAGCACTAGTGTGGGAACAAGAGCTTCAGGAACGGCCCCGAGGATCATGACTTTTAAGGTAGTGTCAATATTGACCAGTCTCCTTTCCTCTTCAGACCAGTGTTCCTCCCTCTTTTCCCTCCCAGATCTTGCTCCAGTTGGATCAAGAAGTGGATCGAGAGGACTTCTAGGAATATAGGGTCCTTCATTTAAAATTTTAAGCATATTCCTCTCAATACCAGTAACATGTAATAACATCCTAGCTTTCCACGTGCCAAATTCATCACCATTCCTACTAAATTTGGGAACAGGAGTGTTTGAGTAGTGCACATGCACGTGTGAAGCAGGAATAGGAGGTGGTGGTGGTGTATTATTATTAACATGGTCATTAGTCTGTTCAGTTTCATTAATGGGAGGAGGTCCAGTATTTAATGGGTTCCCTTGTGTATTCTCTGGGTTGGCCATCGAGAAAATGCAGATCTAGGCAAGTATGTAAGCTTTCCGCTCTGATACCAATTGTGAAGTCCCTCACTCGATGGTTTAACCCACAAGTGTAAAATACAACAAGTCAAGTAATCACTACATAGGACTAGTATGAAACGTCAAATAAGCACTAGATTGGACTAGTATTACTATAAATATAAATGCAAGAATATATATATAAAGTAATACGTACTTAAGCAATATAAAGATAAGCAAGTAAAGTAAATGGTGAGACACAATATAATTTTCAAGTGTATTTTATTTATTGATGTTAGATAAAATATAAAGTTGTTGCGAAACAAGATATTACAAAGTAACTATCTAAACAACCTATGAATTACAAGTGATATAATTTTGCTAGATAAACTCCTTGATCGAAATACTTAAAGTTGTGAAGTATAACTGTTTAGATCGAGAGTATTTTAGCAAAAGCACCAAATTGCAAAAGTATGTAATTTGGACGAGGAAGTGGCTTGGTATTTATAGGCAAAAAGAATAAATATAATATTCTTTTTCCGTACAAATATGGTTACATGCATTTAAGAAAACTACTTTAATTCCTTAAATGCATTGATTAAAGAACAAGAATAAAGTCACATGATAGTGACTTGTCTTCTAATTAACCAACCACCTTTACATGCGTATAAGGCTTTTAACAAAAGACAAATGGATTGTTCGGGTAAAGGCATGTAAAGGAATAAAGTCATTTCCTCGTAATCAGTATTCTAGACTTGTAAGGTCTAGAATACTGATAAGGACTCCAGTCAGGAGATCTGGTAAGTCTTCCAGTGAGTTCCGCTATTTGTCATACTTCTTTCTTCAGACTTCAGTCTTCGACTTCATTGAGAATGTTCTTCAGTGGAAAGAACTTGACTGGAGTGAAGTCGAGTGAACAAATCTGGTGGAATCCAGATTCCTGTACAAGTAAGTTGTTCACTGGTCTTCACATAATTTCTGGACAAATCTTCAGAGGGCTCCAGTAATCACGTCTGGAGCGAGTCTAGTAAATCTGGACCTAACACTTCATCCAGAGTATCTGAGCACAACAACTGGCTGCATACACATACTCAGCTTCAGAAGTTGCCAATGAAACTGAAGTTTGCTTCTTACTGGTCCAACTAACCAGTTTGCCACCAAGAAAATGACATCCACCAGTAGTGGATTTCCTGTCTTTCTTACAACCAGGATGATCTGAATCTGAATAACCCATTAGATTCATGCCTAAGCCTTTGGAGTACCAAAGACCCAAACTGGGGACACCTTTAAGGTATTTCAATATGCACTTTACAACAAGTATATGAGATTCTTTTGGATTAGACTGATATCTGGCACATAAACATGTTGCAAACATTATGTCTGGTCTACTAGTAGTTAAATACATCAGTGAACCTACCATGTCTCTATAGACAGTGTAGTTCACTGGTTTTCTATCTGGATCTGAGTCCAGAATGAGTGGTACAGAAATTAGAGTGGGTTTAGATGGTGAAGAGTTCATATCATATTTCTTTAAAAGATCTCTAACATATTTTTCCTGATTAATAAAAATGTCATCATTTGTTTGTTTAATCTGGAGTCCTATAAAATATGTTATTTCACCCATCAAACTCATTTCATATTCAGAGGACATGATTTTTGAAAATTTCTTGCACATGTTTTCATCAGTAGACCCAAAAATATTATCATCAACATAAATTTCTACAGTAGAAGATTACATTTTTCACGAAGAATGTAACATCCCAAAACTTTTTAACGTTGAACATTAACTTACGTGAATTAAATGATTTACGTGAGATATGTGTTAAAGTGATTTAAAGTAATGAAATTAAAGTTGATAATGATTAATAAAGTCAATTAATGTTCCTGATAAGATATAAGGACCGATAAGTGTACCCGTAAACGTTAAAAGAGCCGTTAAGGGCCGAAACGTGTTGTAACGAAGTGCGAGGGTCTAGATGTAAAGTTTGAAAGTTTCTCTAGTATATAAGGGGCCCTATGCACGACCCTAATGCCCCTTGATCAGATCTAAACCCTAAAATATTCTCACAAACAAAACCCTAGGTGATTTTCAAGGATTCAGGTGATTTCGGTGGTGATTTCCATAGGTTTTTTATCCGTTTATCATCCATACAGGTATAACATCATTCTTTGATTATTAATTAAATTTTCAATGATGTCTTGATCTGATCTACAAAGTTTGAGGTCATGAGGGTTTGAGATGAATTCGAAACGAAAAGATCAAGAAATCCCGTTTTTACATACCACGTCCCAGAAAACATCCGATCCCCAGAGATTGAACCGTTGGATCATCTTGGTTTCTTGATTGTAGCTTCCTGACATATATAAGAAGATTTTCAACCGTTGAATTTGTCTATGGAGGTCTAGAAGTCGAGTTATAGGGTTGGAACAGTGGGCTGAAAATTTGTTGACTTTGGTTTTAGGTCATCTTTAATCATTCTTTTGATTATCCTTCTGATTATGAGTTAAAGGTAATATATCTTTCAATTTCATTATGATTTTCAGATCTTTTATTGATGTCAAGTTGTAGATAACAGTCTTGAGGTTTGATTATGAATAGATTACGTATTGAAATCAAAATTGATAGTTTTTTTGATGTATAATCAATTCCATATAATGTGTAAGTGATTTGTGGATCAACCAATGATATGAAGTCATCAATTGAGTCATATTTTAGGTGTATCCAAGTTTTATTGGCCGTGGAATTTTACTATGCTCATTTGATGGTCGAAATAGTTTGAAAAAAAGGGTTTATTAAATCTGAAAATCTAGTAGTATTGCAAGAATCATATCTCTTTCGATTAAAAGAGTTCGGAGATGAATCTTATATTTTTGAAAGGGTATAAGTGTCCACTTGAAGCGGTATGAACAAAGTTTCTGGTGATTTTTTCCATAGATAGGCGAAAAGTGTGGATTTCCTAAAGTGGTCGAATTTAGGATGAGTTCTGCTGGCCTATCTTGTAAACGTCATAAATCATTCATTGTAAAACTTCAAGAGTCAAACTTTATATTTCTGGAAAGGTCATTGAATTCCATACATTTCTTAAGAACTAAGGTTTGGCTAATTTGGTTTCCTTAAGGTCGAAAAGTCTCCTGCAAGAGAAGGGTGTGAGTCTGGAACTTGATATCGACGAGACCACCCATGGGCTCGGCGATACCAGCCGGTAGAAGGGTTCCAAGTGCGTTTAAGTATCTAGTTGACTTATATTACCATTCTTATTGTATCATAGGTTGTCGGGAACACTCGTCAAGTACGGTAAACACATTTGTGACTATTGAGTACTCCATCGAGGTAAGATAACATCTTTTCTCACATGAGGGACAACATAACATAAGTTTTCATTGGTTAACTTCCCTAAATGAATGTTTGTATGTTTTATATGTTTTTGGGGATGTATGGGAGGTTTATATGGGAATGATTATGTTACCATTGATGATGAATGGTAAGCTTACGCATGCTATGATGAATGATGATATGATGTTATTATGCTATAAATATGAATGATACGTTAATATGATGAATATATGATATTAACAATATGAAATGTTTTTGTTAATATATAATGAATTGGCAATGTGTTCATAAACTCATGTTATCTTACTTAGCTTTTAAAGCTAACACTTGCTCTTTTGAAAAACGTTGTTCCCTCAGGTTAAGCAGGTTGAGCTAGTGAAACACTTAGTTTGGTGAGGCGGGTAGTTGCTATGAAGAAGACATTTAGTTTTCCTGCTTAGTCATTTATGTTAGCCTTATGATGATTGGCTACTATTAATATGACTTATGTATTGTTTATATTGGCATTTATGTGGGTGCCAAATATGAATTATCTTATACTATTGTAATGATATGAATGTTGTAACACCACTTTTATAAATGAACTATCCATTAAGGGTTAGTTATGTTTTAAGGATTTTGTTTTCCTCATTTCTAAACACCATTAGGCAAATATTTTGAAAATCCAAATTTTAAAATGACGGGTGTTACAAAGAATAAATAAGGTATTGTCAATTGCTCCTCTTTTGAAACCATATTTCAACAAATGTTTAGTCAGAGTATCATACCAGGCACGTGGAGCTTGTCTGAGACCATAAAGTGCTTTGTCTAGATGATACACCCAGTGAGGATGCTTTTCATCAATGAATCCTGGTGGTTGCTTGACATAAACTTCTTCTTCCGATTTTCCATTCAAAAATGCACTCTTTACATCCATCTGGTAGACCTTGAATTGATGATGAGCAGCGAATGCTAAGAAAATTCTGATTGCTTCAAGTCTAGCCACTGGAGTAAATGATTCAACAAAATCAACATCTGACTGGCAGTACCCTTGTGCTACCAGTTTGGCCTTATATCTGTTGATGTGGCCATCTTCATCTACCTTGTTCCTGAAGACCCATCTTGTTCCAATTGGTTCTTTCTTTCCAACTGGGAAAGGGACCAGGTACCATACCGTCTTCCTTTCAAACTGGTGTAGCTCTTTTTGCATAGCTATCACCCAGTTTGGATCTTTCATAGCCTCGTCAATTTTCTTTAGTTATATCAATGACAAGAAGCTGACATATAAACATTGTTCACTGGAGGCTCTTCTGGTCTGAACCCCTCTATTGGAGTCACCTATGATCTGATCAATAGGATGATCTTTTGTCCACTTAGAGTAATGACCAGGATTGTTTCGAACAACAATATCAGTGCAAGTATTTAGTTGATTTCCCTTTAGATTTGCTTCAGGAAGAGGGTCTGTAAGTCCCAACTAATACTAGATGGGTGCTGAAGACACATCTATGTCAATGGTGAGAATACTTTGCAACACTATCACTTAATCTGGACGTGACCAGTTTAGAGTGAGTAGTGTACCAGGTTAACTGGAATGTTACTTATTAAGGTGACAGGTAGAATAAATAAATACAAAATGTAACTAACAAGTAAGAAAATATGGTGAGACAATATGTAATTTTCAAGTGTATTTTATTTATCGATTTTTAAATAAAATACAAGGTTGTTGCGGAACGAAGATAATAAAAAAATGTAAATATCCTAACAACCTATGAAATACAATTGATCTATACTTGGAAATTCTCTTAACAATCGAAACACTTAGAGTTGTGAAATGTTCCTTTTTACGATTGAGAGAATATTGCACAAGTTCACCAATATTGCAGAATGTATGTGTTTGCAAAGTTGTTGAAATGCTTGGGCAAGGACCTCTATTTATAGTCGAAGTATGAGCATTGGGATCTCAACTTCGACGCACTAATATGGTTGACAGCACACAAAAGTATTAGTAAATAATCCTTTGTGTGTGCTAAATAAAGTAAGACAAAAGGTTACTTTATTCAACCACTCTACATCTTTGCACTTTTATCCATAGACAAGATTATTGTCCGGTTAAAAGGATGTGGTGTAAAAGGTCCTCCCCGTAATCAATGTATAGCTTTGTAAAGGCATTTACACTGGAGGATTCTCCAGTTGATTGATCTGGCAGAATGTCAACTGGGCTTCGCTGCCATTGCCATTCTCTTTCTTCCATTTGTTGTCTTTGACTTCAATTGGAATGTCTTCAGGTATATGTCTTTAGATCTTAACTGGAGGAAGTCATCAGTTGCATAAACTGTACATTGCAACTGGACTTCAAATATTTTGGACCATTCTTCATGCTCTCCAGATGTAACTGGAGAGATCCAGTTTTCAGCAAAACTGGACCAAACAGGGTCTTGCGGGTCTTGCCAGACTATTTTAACATCTTCATCTGAATCAGAAAGATCACGATTTGCATCATGAAATTCTTCAGTTAAGGGTATTTCTTGAAGTACTGGTTCAGTATCAATTAACTGAAACTGATAGTGGAGGAGTAGTACGGACATCTGATCCAATAACAAGTTCAGAGGATAGTTTGAAACTTATTGAGGGATAGAAAGGAATACTACTGAGGGATTTTTCAGATAAAACAGGTTCCAGATCAGGATGACTGGAAACTTCTTCAGATGAATCTTTATTGTAGTTGATAGGATCTGATTCATAGAAAATAGTTAGATTTTCTGGGGGAGAATTAAGGGTTGCCTTTTTATTGATTGCATTGTTTAATTCATCAAATGTGACATGGATTGATTCCTAGACTCT
Organism: Erigeron canadensis; assembly: GCF_010389155.1. Classification (NCBI taxonomy): domain Eukaryota; kingdom Viridiplantae; phylum Streptophyta; class Magnoliopsida; order Asterales; family Asteraceae; genus Erigeron; species Erigeron canadensis. Next base: position 11,829,442 of record NC_057766.1, read on the forward strand.
TTCCAGTCTCTTGTTATACACTTTGAAAGCTTTGCGAATGGCTAAATATCCTAAGAAATATCCTTCATCGGCTTTGGTATCAAATTTGCCTAGCTGACTGGAGTCATTCAGGATGTAGACTGGACATCCAAAAACGTGAAAATAACCAATATATGGTTTTCTATTTCTTAATAGTTCATAGGATGTTTTCTTGTGACGCTTCATATACACTGATCGATTCTGGGTGTGGCAAGCAGTATCAATTCCCTCAGCCTAGTAACTGGTGGGAAGACCAGATTCAGCAAGCATACTTCTAGCAACTTCTATCAGCGTTTTGTTCTTTCTTTCTACAACTTCATTCTGCTCTGGAGTTCGTGCTGATGAGAAGTTCTGAGAGATGCCAGTGTCAGTACAGAATTTCTCCAAAGTTGCATTCTGGAATTCTGTTCCATTATCACTTCTTAACTGACACACTTTTCGCTTATACTTGAGTTCAATCTGCATAATAAGAGCGATGATTTCAGCAGCAGCTTCACTTTTTGACCTGAGAAAGATTACCCAACAAAATCTGGAGTATTCATCAACAATCACCAGGGTAAATCTTTTACCAGCACGAGTCTGAACATTCACTGGACCAAAGAGGTCCATATGAAGCATATGAAGAGGTTCAGATATGCTAAAATTCTGCTTGGTCTTGAAACAGGCACGTTTCGGCTTTTCCATCTCACATCCTGGACATGGCCTCTCCTTTTTGAAGGAAACTAAAGGTATCCCATCTGCTAGTTGTTTTCTGGACAACTTATTAATATTTTTGAAATTTAAATGAGATAACCTTTTATGCCATCACCAGTTTGTGTCTTCATCAGCCTTGGTATAGAAACACTGCTCTGAAGGAGAACTTTCCATATCCATTACGTACACATTCCCTTTTCTGGGAGCAATCAGTACTACTTTTCAATCCTTATTAAATACGATGCCTTGAGCAATATTGAACAACACCTGGTAGCCATCATCACACAGTTGACTTACACTGATAAGGTTATATTTCAAACCATTTACGTAAGCCACCCATTTGAATTTGACCTGTCCATTGTTCAGGACACCATATCCCTCAGTCTTTCCAGAACTATCATTTCCAAAAGTGATGGAGGATACATCAAAAACCACGAGCTCCTCTAGCAGGGTCTTACATCTGGTCATTGTCCTGCCAGCTGCACTGTCAAGATACCAAATATATTTCTTACGATCGCCCAGCACATCCATCAGATTGATTAGTTAGTTTTGCGAACCCATCGACTGATGGGTTCACTGGATCCTGCCATGTGGATCCTTGAAGGTATTCGATTGAGTTCACTTTCTTCTACAGTGGTCTTAGTTGAAAAGACCACTAGGGTTGATAGTTTTGAAACCTTTTTCTTGTTTATATCATAAAGAACAACAATTTTCTCTTTCTTTGAAGAAGGTTTTGAATTTTGTTTTGGGCCAGATGAAGTACCCTCAAAGTTGGTTATTCTTTCATTGCAACTCTGGACTTGACGAGCCAAAAGTTGAAACTGGCTAACTAACCATAACAAAATTGTTTCTTCAAATGAGACCTTAGCCTTTCCAGATGATTGAACTTTTGGCTTAGGTATGGCAACATTCTTCTTTTTCTGAACCTTGGGTTCTTTAGAAGCTGATTGAGGCAAAGGTTTATTCTGCTTAACCCTTTTGACTGGAGCATTCATCTGGGGAGCTCCAGTCTTGACCTCAGACACTTGAACTGGGGGTATAATGCTAGCTTTGGGAGTCTTGGGTTCGTCATATATGGTACTAGGTTTGACCTCTTCAGGTAAACTGTCAATTAATGGAATTAATGATGCAACATGGGTATTTGGGTTTGACCTCTTCAGGTAAACAGTCAATTACTGGAATTAATGCTGCAACATGGGTATTTCCATCTAAATAGGCACGTTTTTGAGATGGATATTGATTAACTCCAGCATCATATGGCTTATGTGTTTCAAGCCATGATTTAATTACCCGTGTTTCTTATTTCAAAATGATTTCCAGGTCTTGTTTTTCCTATACCAATTGTTCAGTGACCAAAACTTGTGCTTTAATAGCCAGTTCAATATCTTGAAGTTCTTTTAACTTTGATTGTAAATTTGCCATTTCAGAAAAATCTGTTTCAAAATTATTTGACATTTCAGATCGAACAGTTTCCACAAAAATTAAATCAGAGTTTAGAGCTTCAGCAATGTCCAATTTTAATTCAGGATCAACCTCCCTGTCATAGTCTATTACCTTTTTAATGACAATGTCCACCCATCTTCCAAATGTAACATCCTCCTTCACCAGATGCTCTTCATCAGCCAGAGCCATGTAACAACAATCTCTTTCCTCTTCTTCATCATCAGATGAGTTATCAGAGGGAACCCAATTTTTTTCAGCAACCATGCACTTATTATTATTATTATTATTATTATTCATTTCAGTAGACATGAATGCAATTTGAGCCTTAAGCTTTTTGTATTTCAACTTGTAGCTATCATCAGGCTTTTGGTAAGAATTGGATGGATCAGATTGGAATACAAACTGATTGGACATGCACTCCTTCATGAAATCGCCTTTTTCTCCACACTTAAAGCATGTCAGATTGGCCTTATCAGTGGAGGAACTGGGTGCATGTTGTCCAGTTGGTCTGTTGGCTCTTGCCTTGAAACGGTTAAATGTTTTAGCAATCATTGCCAGCAGATCATCACTATCAGTCTCATCACAATCTGGAGAGATATTATTAGTGACTCCAGATTCCATTAATTCAGACATCATCTTCTTCATAGAAAATACATTTTCGGAAGACATTAATGCCGCACAAGGTGGTTTAGTATGACTAACCACAGGGGAACTACTGGAAGCATGATTTAAAGCAGCTTTTTCTGCCTCAATTCTCTGGGCTTGATTTTCTTCAGTGAATCTGAAGGCTCCATACAATGGTGACAAAGTATGGGAATGCAAGGTTTTGCCTTGCCTCAAGACCACGATCATATGAGACCATTTACATGGAAGAATATCGCAAACTTTTTCCAAAAGTATATCCTTGTCTTTTTCTACTCCCAGTCCTCTTAACCAGTTAATAATGCTCATAAATCTGGTGTAAGTGCCAGTTAGAGATTCATTTGGAAGAGTAAAAAATGACTCATACCCCTTTTCAAGGAAACTTTTTTGGTAACAATAGTATCATCACCTCTTTCTTACTGGTTCACTAGCTCATCCCACATGCTTTTAGCATTGGGATAGAGAACTAATGTGTGAATAAGAGATTCTGGAACGGCCTCGAGGATTATATTTTTTAAAAATAGTATGAATATTAACAAGTCTTTTATCCTCTTCAGATCAATGTTCCTCTCTCTTTTCCTTTCCAGATCTTGCTCCAAGAGGATCAAGAAGTAGGTTGAGAGGACTTCTTGTAATATAAGGTCCTTCATTTAAAATTTTGATCATATTCCTCTCAATACCAGTAACATGTAAAATCATCCTTGCTTTCCACGTGCCAAGTTCATCACCATTCCCACTGAATTTAGGAACGGGAATGTTTGAGTAGTGCACATGCACATGTGGAGAAGTAGGAATAGGAGGAGGTGGTGGGGGATTGTTATTAATAACGGGTGAAGTCTCATTAGGTTCAACAGTAAAATTAGGTGAAGGTTCAACATTTAAAGGATTTCCTTGTGTATTCTCTGGGTTTGCCATAAAAAAAACAGATCTAGGCAAGTATGCAATTGTGAAGTCCCTCACTCGATAGTTTAACCCACAAGTATAGAATAACAAGGTCAAGTATGCACTAAATTGGACTAGTATTGCTTTGAATATAAATGCAAGTATATAAATAAAGCAATAAAGACTTAAGCAATAAATAAGTAAACAAGTATGTAAATGGTGGAACACAAATGTAATTTTCAAGTGTATTTAATTTATTGATGTTAAATAAAATACAAGATTGTTGCGGAACCAAGATATTACAAATAATGTATATATCCTAACAATCTATGAATTACAAGTGATCTATCTTGCCAAATAAACTTAAGATCGAAACACTTAAAGTTGTGAAATATTCCTTGTAGCGATCGAGAGTATTTGTGCAAGTTCACCAAATTGCAAAAGTAATTTGGACGAGGGAAATGACTTGGTATTTATAGGCAAATAGAATTAATATTTAATTCTTTTTGCCATACAAATAAGGTTTCATGCATTTAAGGAATATAATATTTATTCCTTAAAAGCATTGGTTAAAGTACATGAATAAAGTCAATATGATGTGACTTGTAATACTTTAACTAACCACCTTTACACGCGTGCAAAAACTTTTAACAAAGGACAAAAGGATTGTTCACATGAAAGCGTGCAAAGGCAAATAAGTCATTTCCTCGTAATCAGTGTTCGTCTTGTAAGGTCTAGAACACTGACAAGGACTCCAGTCAGGAGAGCTGGTAAGTCTGCCAGTGGGCTCCGCCATTTGTCAGACTTCTTTCTTCAGATTTCAGTCTTTGACTTCAATGAGAATGTTCTTCAGTGGGATGATCTTGACTGGAGTGAAGTTCAGCGAACAAATCTGGTGGAATCCAGATTCCTGTACAAGTAAATGGTTCACTGGTCTTCTCATAATTTCTGGACAAATCTTCAGAGGGCTCCAGTCTTCTCGTCTGGAGCGAGTCCAGTAAATTTGGACCTAACAACTTTTTATTATAATTTAGTTTCAATCACAGATTTACTTTAGCCACAATTTATTTCATACTTATGGATCATTTTGCGGATGAGGAATTAGCATAGCAACTCGCTTTCTTCCTTTCCGTTCGTGTTGGTAGACCTCTTTTAGTTTTTAAGAAAGGCTGCAAGCAAAAGGGTTATTCATGATTTTTAAATCAAACAAAATTTTAAATCCAATTTAGAAAGTAGGAAACTAGAAAGAAATCTATATATAAAGAGGTCAAAGTAATACAAAAAGAACTCTGTTCAATTTTTTAGTCTATTTATACGAGGAGATCATATCATATGAAAAATGTAACCGATTCTTTCGTTTCTTTCGGCCACTGGTGATACGCCGGGATTTTCAGGTTTAGTACCGATATTTTAGCAATAAATCTAATAAATCTAAGCGTAGTGCTTGGGAGTGTGTACGAGTTGTTTATTTCAACAATAGGCTTGATCCAACCAGATGTATTTTTTCTATTATAACTAGGAAAGTTATACCTAAGAAAGAGAGGTGCACGATCTCGCGAATTACTTCTGACTAAATTCGGAAATCATATGTAAGAACAATAGCATTTCGGAATTTATTGGAAAATCTACTTTGATTGACTCAAGGGCCAATCTCCGTCCCGCCCGAGGAAACCTTTGCATGCCTCCATTACCTTTTGGGAGGCCTACGCCCCATAGAAACTATCTACCTGAGACTTTCCCTTGGCCCATACATCCTGACATAAGGTTAGAATTCTAACTCTTCCAAAGTGATATCTCATTAAAGGCTCGGACCCCCTGGAAGGAGGCCTTCTTCGCCTTCCAACTAAGATGCGCAAGAAAGGCCCAAAGCCAATCCCAGGGTACAGTGAAGCTTCATAGGGTCTTTCTCTCTAGGTGCAGGTAGTCTACATCTGCATAGACATGTCTTTTTCACCGAGCCTCTCTCTGAGACCATGCCCAGATCGTTACGCCTTTCGTGCGGGTCGGAACTTACCCGACAAGGAAATTCGTTACTAATGGTTTGTTTTTGTTTTAGTGTTTAAATTTATAAAAATGTTGTACAAGTTATTATCTCAAAAACACACACATCTTAACGGACAGGGGACCCGATCGGATGTAGTATAGTTTAGTGATAAGAACAGGATTGTTCCAAAGACGCGTTGCTTTACCTAATCTAGTAATGTGTGTAATTCTAGCGGTTGTGAGGATGCCACGATTTCCTATTAAACTAATTAAAAGTGAAAAGTAAATAGAAACCGCAACCTTTTATTCAGCGAGAGGCTTAGTTTGAAAATAGTTTGAAAAATAACAGTAATTAAATTAAAATACTTGTTTGGCATCTCAGATCTCATGGTACGACCACGTATCATTCTACCTACTTGCTAGACTGTTGGAAACTTAATCACAGTTTAGATTCTCGTTAGATTCATTTTGCCTAATTAACTAGTGTTGTCACTAGACTCACACTACCCTATAAACAAAATCTCGTTAGATTCATTGTTTAAGCATTAATGACCTAAAGTTTGTGTTACTAATTCATCTTTAAGTTACTCGGCTCTTAAGCCGTGACCAGATAATGATTATCTCCGGTTGTAGATAACACGATTTCATCTCCGAATTCACAGATTCAATGATAGATTTGTGTGGGTGTGTGTTCTTGGTGTTTTAGTGTGTGTTTCTAGAGAGAGAGAGAGGAAAGATTGGGATTAAGTGTGTATGAAATTACAGGAATGAAATGGAATGGGGAAAAGGTGTAAAGTTGTTATGATTTCTAAAGTGTGAGGGGTTATTTATAGGCTAACTATACATTTATGCTAATTATCACATCTAGTCCCTCAACCTTAGAAATCATTTATCTATGACTTAACAACAAGTATGTCCACTAATCTTAAATTACAATTTATCACTATTTTGAATTTCTAACATTCTCCCCTTAGTGATATATTGTAATGAATGAAGTACGTGTTATCTTGTCTTGTAAGAATGAAATTGATGAGCCCGGTGGTGAAGACAATTGGTTTGTTGAAACAAGTATTTGGATAACTTGATTCAATCTTGGTCTTGGACTTCTTGAAGTTAAATCATGAGATGATTCTCAATATTCTTTTTGATCAGAGAATAAGGAGTGTGTGTGTGTCTTGAATCTTTGAAGATTGTTGAATCATGAATCAAAGTTGTCTTTTGAGGTGCGGAAGGTATGAACTTGGTTTTGGTTTGTCAATCTTCGAATCTTGAGTGAAATTTATCTTCTTGGAATGAAGTATCATGAACTTGTACTCTCCCCCTTGATGTATGCATTGGAGCTTCTTGAACGAGTATAATTGTATGACTTGAAGATCTTGAATGGAATATGTTGATGAAGACTCTTTTGAAGTTTTACTTCTATGTCTAGAATCTTCTAATCAATCTTTCAACTTTTTGTAGCTTTGATCTTTGTCACAATAACTTGAACACTTTGGAGAGTAAACTTTTGAATGAAGTTTGGATAAGTCTCTTATGAAGTGATCATGCTCCCCCTAATCCATGTAAATATTTTAGAGCATCTTTGAACATTTGTTCCATCTTGAGATAATATCCTTTCATCTTTGATCTCATTCTTATCTTTGTAATCAATGTAGATTTCCTCCTTTTTCAAAATCAAGAACTCAAACAACTAAAATCTAGTGAGAATCTGAGCTCAATTAACTGAAATGTTTTGTAAATCTTTGACAAGTTATAAGATACTAGATTTAAAAGTAATCATTCCAATTCACTCTAATTATTTTCTCTCAACTCCATCTTCAACCTCCATACACGCAATCAATACAACCTTTTCTTCTTGCTATCTTATTTCTTCCCCAATTAATCAATCATAATCTTTTCTCCCCCTTATAATGACAAAGTTGGGAACCAATGTCATTATGCAAACATTGATTGAGAAAATGTCACAAGAAATATGACAAACTAAAACTGTGGAGAAATATCCACCATCAATGTATCAACCCAAACCATTAGCCTAACCCAAAGAATCCTAAGGTTAACTAAAAGTAAGGTTGAAATTGTTGATACAAATGTTATAGAATGGTGTTGGTGGTTTTTGTGTTTGTGAGATGAGAAATGAAAACCGGATAAGAATGATCCGTTAACATATTCAAAAATCAAAATGATTAATAAAATGACCGATAGAAATGTATAACATTTTTCAGATTTCCTATGTATCACTGAGACATGCACAAAGCAATGTTCTAACATAGTTCGGTCTGCGGCTTTTCAACCACTAGATTACTCTAAAGAATATAAATCATGGTTAGTATAGCCGAAGCGTTCGATAACCACAATCTATTATCCTTAAAGACTTTTAGGTAAAATCCGAGGTCACTGTTAGACTTCTCGTTCACTTAATAATCACATATATGTAATTATGAGACCTACGTTCAACGTTAGAAAAAATGTTAGCATTGGTAGGATTTCCATTTGATTATCGTGGAATATCAAAAGATATCACTACAAATGTTCCGGCTATATCACAAAGATAAGCAATAATATCACAAAGATATGACTTGAATGTGTCCTAAAGAAATGGATAATGATCAAATGAATGATAAAACAAGATAGCTCTAGACACAACGTGATCAAATGAAGTCGGGGTCTGGAGCAGAATGTTGCCCTTTTTCAATATCAACCTCTTCCAAATGAAGAGTTAATAGAAATGTGAAAATCTCCGTGAGAAATGAAACAAGTATTTGTTAAGAAACACTTGAGTGGTTAGGTAAAGATGTGCATCGCTTCACTGGGTCCATGATGTAACACCCCGACTACGGCGGAAAACTCGGGATGTAAGATAAAGCACACGCGCACATGGATGTTACATAGGAATACTAAATGAGCGCATAGATTAAGCATAATTAATCGATTACATAGTCAATTAAGCAAAAGAGGAGTCATCACACATAGGTTAAATCAGCAATCAAATAAATGTATGAAAAGTTCCCACGCAGGGGTAACGGTTAGGCATATTGCCATCAAGCATAAATGGAAGCATGCAAACTCCAATCCTAAATCCTGAAGTCTGCTATGAGTCCAATGCTACCAATCCTAGCCACGATTTGCTTGATTACCTTAAAGGAATACTTAAACGTGTTAACACAAAGGTTGGTGAGTTCGTAGGTTTGAGAACATTAATAAGTTGTATAAGTTATGATTTATGCCGTCAATAGAATTCGAGAATAAAGTAGTATGATGTGGCTAGAGACCCACTTTGCACATAAGTATGAGAATGTGTATAATCGTGCAATTACAGTACTTGGCTAGAATAAATCAATCGTGCACTCATAGTCATAAACATGACATGGCTAATATGTATCAATCGTGCACTCACAGTCATAAACATGACATGGCTAGTATGTATCAATCGTGCACTCACAGTCATAAACATGACATGGCTAGTATGTATCAATTGTGCACTCACAGTCATAAACATGACATGGCTAATATGTCACAAAGTAGTCTAACAACCATAAAATAACAATGAAAGCAGTTACGACATATATAAAAGCATATTTTGTATTCCTTTCACCCCAAAATATAAGTAAAGAAAAAGGGGCTACGAAGACTCACAGTGATCCGATACAGCGTAGTTTACAAGCACAGAGAACAAGCACAGATATAAGTAGGTTATATCTATTTGAATCCAAGTACTTCTTGATGTCAACCTAATCACAAGTCATTGATCATAGATGAATACATGTATTAGTTCTTGTGATTAATTATTCACTGAAATATCCTTGATGAGCTGATGATTTGGTCCTTTGAAGATCTTTAAATGTTTTGACTCAAAAGAGTTTCAATGAACTTTAAGTACGTGAACTGAACTCGAACTGAACGTCTTAGAACTCACACATAAGTACTTATCGTGTTAATGAGTTGAACATGTCTTTAATAATGCACTTTAGCCTTGAGAACTCAATTTAACTGTTCATAGAACTCGTACTTTAGTAATTTAGATAGCACATGTCTTATGTGTACTCACTTAAGGTTTGCACTTTGTTCGTTGTTTTAGATCGACTCATGAACTAGCTCGATGTTAATAAGTAGCCTTTAATGTGTTTAATCGAATGATAATGATGTTATGAACTTGGTTTGGTGTTAAATGATTAAGTATGGTGTGTTATAGAACATGTACATGTTGTTTTATGATTGCACGAAGTTGTCCTAGGGTTTTAGGGTTTCAAAATCGTCCCTCTGGTGCAAGATCGTCCTAGCTGACCCTAGTTCAAGATCGTTTTAGGTTAGCAAGCTCAAGATCGTCTTATGGCTCAAAGCTAGGTCAGGATCGTTTGAAAGTTACATAGACCAAGATCGTCTTAAGGGTCAAAGAACACGAACATGAACAAGACCTGATTGATCTTCCTAGCAAGATCTTCCTCGCCAAGATCTTCCTAGCGCCAAGAACAATTGTTTGAGCAAAACCAATCTAGAAGATTAGTTACCCAAGAGGTGTACCAACACAACATCACAATGCAAGATCAAACGAGCAACCACGAAAAAGTGCAAGATGGCAGCCCTAGGACGGTCTTGGGGTCAAGATCGTCCTAGTGCTTCATGAACAAGATCGTCCAACACTTCAAGGACGGGCACGAGTTCGACAAAAAGGCCTAGATCGATTTCGGGGTTTGTTAGAACATAGAACTAGTACATATATGCACAATAACATTAACCATTAACACTTTAAACGATTTCAAAACCATCTATAACATGAACAAGGTGGGGCACATCAAGAACAAGTTTCCCTTCATTTTCAAAAATGGGTTTTGTAGATTAAAGCATGTTATGACCCAAATTTGTTTATAAAAATGTTACTAAACACATTTAGACACAAACCCATTAACTATTAACACAATTTTCATTCAAAAATTGGACCAAATCATCAAGAACATAAACTTGAAAAAGTACACTTTTAATTTGATCAAAAACTCAAAATTTGTTGTTGTTACCTGAGATTTGATTCTAGAAATATGTTTTGATTATCACAAGGATGCTAAAAGTACAAACGATTTTGGTTTAACAACCCAAAATCAAAAGATGAATTTTGTATGTGTGAATGTGGCTGCAACTATGTGTTTTTAGAGAGAGAGAGAAGAAAGATGGAGAAGGAGGTGAATAGTAGTTTTCTCTCTCAAGGGTTTCCATCATTTTCTATTTAAACCTTTCCCATATTAAATGAACTCAATAAATGTAAGGACCATTTGCGAACATTTTGAACTAGAACTTTTATGAACATAAACGTTTACGACTCGAATTCTAGTATTTTATCGTATTAAATTATAGACTCGTCCTTTAAGTCAAGATTTAAGATCAAATGGGTCTTCATGTAAACATATAACTGAGTCTAAAATATATCAAGAACTTGAATTGAATTGGACTGTCTAATCGTTCTAATGGCGAAAGTACGATTCTAGAAACTTATTTAAAACATTTCTATGACGGTTGTTAGACATGAAGTCTTTATCAAGATATCAACAAATGACATCCAATAAAAATTTGTTTCACCCGGTGATTTGAGAATTTCGGGAAGGGTATCATTTATTTTAACCCTTTTCTCACAACATATCACCGTAACCTCTCACTTTTCGACTTTACTCCGTCCATCCTATTTGAACAAAACCATCATCACTCAAAATACCCTTACTATCTAATGAAAGAATTGAATACTCCGGGGCAGAACTTATCGGCGATGATAAAGTTCATGGAGTAAACGAATCGCTCAAGTGCAAACTAATCACCGAACTTCAATTGATGAAAAGTCATTTGAAAATCATCAAACGTGTGTACGAAAAGATTTAAAAACACATTTGAAGTTTTGAAAGTTTTGAAATCACAAACTCCCCCTTAATCTATGCAAAGGTAGATCAAAATGTTTTTCATAGAAAGGTAGATCAAAAATTTGTTTTTGTGAAAACAAAAAGAGTAAAATCTTTGTTGTGATATATACAGAAAAATTTGAGAGTCTAATGTGAACAAGATTTTAAGAAACACAAAGTTTTGCTTCAACAACAATGTTCATAGTAAGACTGCTAGGGAGTACATAAAGGCGTTCGATCCTTCGCATCTTACATCAAAAGTTGGATGCAAATAAACACTTTAAGCAAAAAATTTTAACTCAATCAACTGTTCAAGATGAGACAACTAGGGAGTACACAAAGGCGTTCTATCCTTCGCTTCTCATATCAACAATTGAGAGTTTTGGAAAAAAATTTGTTTAACAATAGAGAGTAACAAATTCTTTTGGCGGGAAAAGTAATTTTTGCCCAGGGTCTTCAAAAGAAATCATGAAAGCCTCTTTTGGAAATAAATAAAACTATGAAGCACGGGTTATACATAGAGTATGTATAAGCCACTTTGATATAAATAAATCATAGAAGCACGGGTTACATACATAGTATATGTAAACCACATTTAAAGAAGAAAAAAAAAGAAAATCTTTTTGTTAATTTTCAAAATTTTATTTTTTTTTGTATTTGATTTTTTCTTTTCAAATTTTGTATTTTGTTTTTGAGAATGTATCAAGAAAAAAAATAAGTTAAGGTTCAAGATTTAACATGCCAAGCTTAGAGATAAGAAAGTTAAACCTCTTTTCGTCCAATGGTTTTGTGAACAAATCTGCAAGTTGATAGTCAGTTCCCACAAAGTAGAGCTCGATGTCACCTATCTCAATATGATCTTTGAGAAAATGATATCTCACATCAATATACTTTGATCGATAGTGGTTTACTGAGTTGACTGCAATAGCAATGGCACTTTGAGAGTCACAATAGATAGGGATATGATCATATTTCAGACCATAATCTATTAGATGCGTCTTCATCCATAACACTTGAGCACAACAACTAGCCGCAACCACATATTTAGCTTCAGCTGTTGATAGTGACACACAATTCTGTTTCTTGGAAGACCAACTCACAATTTTATCACCTAAAAACTGTAAAGTACCGGAAGTGCTCTTGCAATCAAGCTTACAAACTGCATGATCTGCATCTGAATAGGCAGTTAGATTGAATCCAGTATCCCTTGGATACCAGAGACCTAAATTGGGTATACCCTTCAAATAACGAAATATTCGTTTCACAGCTTGAAAATGTAAATCAGTTGGAGCACCTTGATACCTAGCACACATACATGTTGCAAACATTATATCTGGGCGAGATGCTGTAAGATACAACAATGAACCAATCATGTTTCTATATCTCTTTTGGTCAAATGGTTTCCCATTTTTATCAGCATTTATGTTTGTTCGAGCAGCCATTGGGGTAGAAATTGAAGAACATGAAGTCATATCAAACTTTTTCAACATATCACTTATGTATTTACCTTGTGATATAAAAATACCACTTGGTAATTGTTTGATTTGAAGACCCAAAAAGTAGTTCATTTCCCCAATCATACTCATTTCAAAATGATTAACCATTAGAGATGAAAAGTTTCGGCAAAATGTTTGACTGGTTGACCCAAAGATAATGTCATCAACATATATTTGGACAAGAAGAACATGTTTACCTTGTTTACGAATGAACAGGGTAGGGTCAATTGTGCCTTTGGTAAAGCCACCTCTTATTAAGAAAGTAGTTAAGGAATCATACCATGCACGGGGTGCTTGCTTAAGACCGCAGAGAGCCTTGTCTAACCTGTAGACGTGGTTTGGTCTTTTAGGATCAACAAAACCTTCTGGTTGTTCAACATAAACTTCTTCTTTGAGGTCACCATTCAAGAAAGCTGTTCACATCCATTTGAAACAAAGTGAAGTTTCGGAATGCGGCATAAGCTAAGAAAATCCGAATGGCCTCCATTCTTGCAACTGGAGCAAAAGTTTCGTCGAAGTCAACACCAGGTTGTTGGCAATAACCCTTTGCAACAAGTCGAGCTTTGTTCCTTACTACCACTCCATTTTCATCCTTTTTGTTCTTGAAAATCCACTCTGTTCCAATTGGTTCATTTTTTCTCGGATTTGGAACTAATTTCCATACTTTTAGTGTTTCAAACTGAGCGAGTTCTTCTTGCATTGCCTTAACCCACTCTGGATCACGAAGAGCTTCAGAGACAGTTTTGGGTTCGATGTTGCTGAGAGAAAGTGCAATAAGACACTCGTTTACTGAAGTACGAGTAGTTACTCCGGCTTGTGGATCTCCAATAATTTGATCAGTAGGATGATTTTTCAGCATACGTGACCATTTGCGATCATAAGGAAAAGGATCTTGTTGTTGAACATCAACATCATAATCATTAAAACCTGAGTTTTGTTGAGAGATGGAATCATAGCTTGGTAGAACAGCTTCCTCATAAGATGGATGATCGAAGTCAAGTGGCACATACACATTTGGAGTGTTTATCGGGTTTGTTGTCTGAGAAAATTGGGTAGGTTGTTCTTGATCATTCACTTGAGAAGAATTATTAGGAGAGGGTGGTGAAGAAGAATTGTTAGAAGAGGATGAAGAACTACTACTAGAGGATGTAGCATCTTGCTCAGAAGAACTTGATGATGATTCATGATTATTGTCAGGAACTGGATTATTTGTCTGAATTGGTTCAACGATGACTTGAGGTTCTTTATCATGAATCGGTTTAGAATTGTAGAATTCTTCAAAAAGAATATCTAATTCATCACTTGTTGGAGTAGGAAACTTCTTGAATTTAGATGCTAAAGTAGAAGTTCTCGATGAAGTACTTGGATCATTACTTGTTGGTAGCAAACTTTCTTGTTCAAAAATCATGCCCGACATCTCATCTCATCAAACCAAACATTCATTGTTTCTTGAATTTTTTTTGTTCGGCGATTGTAGATTCGGTAGGCAATTGATGTCTTGGAATAACCAACAAAGTAACCTTCATCACCTTTCTTCTCGAACTTTCCAAGATTCTCCCGATCATTCAAAGTATAACAAACACACCCAAAGATATGAAAATAGTTGATGTTGGGTTTGCGTTTGTTAACAACCTCATAAGGAGTCTTCTCGAATCGCTGATTGACAATGGACCGATTCTGAGTGTGACAAGCAGTGTCAACAGCTTCAGCCCACATATTGGAAGGCAACTTGGAATAAGCAAGCATTGTTCTTGCAGCTTCCACAAGCGTTCGATTTCTCCTTTCAACGACACCGTTTTGTTGTGGGGTAGGAACTGCAGAGAATTGGTGAGTAATGCCCTTGGATTTACAAAACTCATCAAAAACGGCATTCTTGAACTCAGTTCCGTTATCCGAACGAATGTAACGAACTAGAAATTGAAGATTTACTTGAGTTGAAGTGATGAAGTCAATCAAAATCTGAGTTGTTTCATCTTTGGATGCAAGAAACTTGACCCAAGTATATCTTGAATAATCATCAACAATAACCAAGATGTATTTCTTCCAATTTCGACTTTGTACTTTCATCGGCCCACAAAGATCCATATGAAGAAAATGAAGAGGTGCTAACGAATTTGGAGATTTCTTTGGTTTATGAGAAGCTCTTTTAATCTTCCCAACAGCACAAGAAGGACAAACATGGTCACAATCATACTTATAGTCTGGCAATCCTTCAACAAGATGCTTGTTGACCAAAGTATTGATAGTTGGAAAATTTAGATGAGAAAGCCTTCTATGCCACAACCAAGAATTCTTTGACGTAGCCTTTGAAATGAGAAAAATATTATCGGTTGGTTGGTTATCATCGAGATTAACGGTAAAAAGGTTATCATCACGGTCGCCACAAAGAATGTCAACTCCATCTAGAGTTTGGACTTTCCAAAGAGATTGTCGAAAAAGAACTTGAAGATTGTTGTCACAGAATTGTCCAACACTGAACAAGTTATGACTTAATCCTTTAACATAATGAACTTTCTTGATGACAATTCCATTGCGTTCAATGTCTCCATAACCTAAGATAGGAGCGAAATTGTTGTTTCCAAATCGAACAGTTCCCATGAATCGTTCGATAAAGTTCTTGAGCAATGCTTTATTGCCAGTCATGTATTTTGAACACCCGGAATCGAGTATCCAAACACGGATGGTTATTTCCTGCAATCAAAGAAATTTAACCGACTTTAGTTACCCACTTGAAGACGAATTGTTCTTCTTTTCCTAAGATCCAAACACAGATGGCATTATTAACATTGTTTTTCAAAGATGAATTGTTCGGATCAATAGGAACTCTCTTCTTCCTATTATGACTTTTTCTCTTCCTCCTCTTCTTCTTTTCCTCAACCTGCTTACTAGTGATCTTAGGTTCTAATGACTTAGCAACCCATTTAGTATCACTAATTAAGCTCTTTCCACCTGTTGAATTGACACTAAGAAGATTAGAACGAGGGTTTTTGAACACTTTCATCCTTTTAGAGTCTTTTGTAGGTAAGGAAACTTCTTACTTCTTTGGTTTATCGTGAGAAAACCACCCATATCTATCCCTATATCTAGTTGCACCATTTCAAGTATCCCTAGTTTGCGAAACTGAGCTAGACTTAGATACCTTTGGTAATGAGCTAGATTGAGAGTTAGATGAAGAAACATTAGGATTGTCTTTTGGAAGTTTCACTTTGGTGTACTTTGTTCTGGGAATGGTCTCAACTTGTTTACTTTTTAACTTATTGTTTTTTGTGATGGTCTTTGGTATGGTCTTTGGTTCAGTCTTGACGAGTTTGGAAATAACTCGTTTCTTTGAATAATATGAAGTTGGAACTTTGGAAAATGGGTTTTGAGTTTCCTCATTTGTTTCAACTTTGATTTTGGTAGATTCAATCTTTTTCTCAGTTTCTGAATCAAAAACATATTCTCCCTCCATGAATTTATCAAAATCATCTTTTGTGAAGAATTTCACCGGAGGTTGATTAGTTTTAAATTATTTTGAAATTTTTGAAAAAACAGGAATCTTGGGATCCAACTTCACATCATGGGTAGTCTCAGAAATTAGGTCAACTTGAACTGACACATCTTTGGTTTCACTAGAAATTTGAGTAGAAGTATCAACACCTATACTAGCACTAAGCTTAGGGTGAACAAGTAATTCATCAAGAGTATCACAAGTGAAAAACCTATAGAAGTACCATATCAAAACTAAACTATGCGCAAGTTCGTCATTAGATAAATCAGATTGCACATAATCATCATCTATAATAGTAGCAGCATTTTGACTTGAACATTCAAGAGAATCAGTCAAGGTCTGAGTGGATGTATTGGTAGATGAAACACAAGTAGTCTGGATAGAATGGTCTACTAAAGCACTTAGGTCAGTTTGAGTAGAAACTTACACACAAACTTTCTTAGCATGTACAACAACCAATTTATCCTCTGAATTTGGATTTTGAGACTTGAGATGATCCATGACTTTTTCTTGAGAATCCACCTTTTGCTGTAAACCTTCTATTTGTTTTTCCAAAAATGTTGATGGAATATACATTTTAGTTGGTTTAGGTGAAGGACTGACAGATTCTTGATTTTGAAAATTCGATGCAATTTCTTCCAATTTAAAAGTTGAAGACTCTTTTGTTTTGTAAGAAGCACTTAGATCATCATAATTAACAAAAAATACATCTTTTGGTTTCTCAACTTCATCGGTCTCAAATTCGTTATCCAATGGACAAATAAATTGTTGTACCATACCAAGTCAAAGAAAATTTTCATCATATAAAGGTTCTATTTCATCCTTGGCTTTTTGCAATGGTGTGATATTCTCAAATCTCAACCCGAGAAGAAGATCATCTTTTGCAATTTTCGACTTGTTAAAATAGGCAGTGAAATCCAAGAGAGGGTTTTGTTCAACTTTATATAACTTCTCTTGATAGGAAAGTATATTCTTTTTAAATTCCTCAACTTATTTTTCAAGATTTCCAATCTCAACGCCTTTTAGAAAACAAGTATGATTTAAGTCAGAAATCTTTCTTTCGAGTTCAATGTTGTTTGGTTTAGCTTCTTAAAGCTTCTTATTGAGAATATCAACATCCATTTGTCTAGCATTTGCCCAAAGCCATTCATTAGTCTTTTGAATTTCAAGATTTTGATTGGCTTTTTCAAGATCTTGAATGGTCTTCTCAAGATTAAGATATTTTTGTAATAACTTATAATTAGGAGAGGCATTCAACTCACATTCTTTAACCAACATCTTTTCTTTATATGATTGAAAGTCTTGTTTAATAGTATCATGATCAAAAAGTAATTTTTAATGTTCTTCAAGAAGTTTTGAAAATTCACTTTTAGACAATGAAATACTATTTTGCAAATTTTGTTTTTGTTGGCTAAAGTCTTAATATGAGTTGTCAAGTTAGACAGAGCTAAATTAAGTGACTCTTTATCTCTAACTAATGAAAAAGTAGAGTTAAGATTTACCTCATCATCAGTGCTTTCAGCCTCAAAAGCTTTGTTCTTGGCCAACCTCGCCATAAAGCAAACATTAGCAGAAAGATCTTCATCTTCATCATCTGAGAGCAATAGCCATTTGTCATCTTCAGCAAGCAATGCATGACCAGCTTCCACTTGCTTGGCTAATAACATCTTTTGCTTTTAGTACTCATAGTTCCGCTTACGAGGTTGTTTGCAATCAATAGCAAAATGACCAGGAATACCACAATTGTAGCACTTTTTGTCAGATGCTTTACCCTTCTCAACAACTTGTTTCTCATAGCCTTCTTTCTTTTCAACATGCTTTGATGCAGCTGATTCACCTTGTTCATAATTCTTGGACTGATAGTGTCCCTTCTTGGGAAATGCACTTGTGGAAGAAGTGCGGAGATTGTTGTTGGTTGGCCTTGCTTTGTAGAACTTTTTCTTGAAATGCTTAGTTACTGTGGCAAGAGCTTGATATAGTTCATCTGAAGCACCATCTCTTGTAGCCATCATATCATCTCCCTCCTCATCAGATGAAGAAACAACTATCATTTGCCTTTTAAAAGCTTCAGAAACCTTCTTTTCTACAATCAATGCCAAAGGATCAGAGGATACAACTTCTGGCATTTTGTTTGATGAAGCTTTGTTTAGAACTTGATGTTCATTGAGTTTGAAGGATTCATGAAGATTATGGATGGTGAACTTGGCCAGATTTTGATGTTGCTTAATCTGTGTTCCAAAATCTTCCCATTCAGGACCAAGAGCTTTGATGAATTTGATGTTTAACTCAATCTCTGATTCTTGACATTGTTCTTCCTAAGTTCATTTATGACATTGCAGAATCTACAGTAAACAGCCTCTATAGATTCATTTGGCAATTTGCTGAAGTTATCAAACTCAGTCAACACATTTGTCAATCTTATTGTTGAAGTTAAGTCAGATCCTTCCATTTGTCTTGCCACCTCATCCCATATCTCCTTGGCTGTATCATAAGAATCAACAGAACCATAGATTTCATCTAGTAGTGCTTTGTATAAGCATGATCTAGCTCTGTTATCTGCAGCTGTTCGATCTTTTTGTTCAGCATTCAAAATATCAAGAGTGAGTATTGCACCGGTAGTGGGATGGCAATGAACTGCAAGTCCATCAAGAATGGAATCTTTAAGTAGGTGACCATTTGGTTGACATTCCACATAGTCCATGAATCTTTTCTTCCATAGTCCATAAGAACCACGTTAGAGAACTGGAGGTCTTGTATCGGAACCTAATGCCAATGCTTCACGAGAAGCCATTTGAAAAAGATTTGATTTGAAACTTGGAATGAAATAAGAGTTGAAGACAAACAGAAAAAAAAATGAAACGATTTTGTTTGAAGATCGTTTTGGGCAAGATCGTCTTAGAAGATCGTCCTAGTATGAAAGAAGTGAAACGATTTTGAAGATAATCGTCTTGGAGAATTTGAGTAGAATTTGGTTAAGTATGAGATGAAATTGAAATTGAGATATGTTTTTGGATTTTTGAAAATGGGAATTGAAATTGAATTAAATAAAATTGAAATGAAAAATAAAAGATTAGAGATTTGGAAGTAAAACAATCTTGAAGGAAGATCGTCTTTTAAGTTTCAAAGAAAATGAGACGGTCTTGAGTTGAAGATCGTCTTAGGTTCTGAGTATTTGAAGAAATTCTCTAAGTAATTTTTGAAAAATTGGACAGAGTTTCAATATGAAATGGAGTGAAAGAAATTTGAGCAAAACCAATCAATGAGATTAGTTACCCAGGAAGTGTGTGATTCCCAATCACAACGACTTCAAATGATCAATCAAACTACACCAACTTTCAACAGAGACACTGAGACGATCTTGAGCAAGATCGTCCTAGGGTCAGTGAGCTGAGATGATCTTGGCAAGATCGTCTTAGCTTTCTGTTGTTCAAGATACACTTTTCAAATACTTTTTAAGTATTTGAATTTACCAAACCGATCCTTTCGGATTAGTTAGCCACAATCAAACACTTCACACCACAACTACTTGCCAGAACGATCTTGTGAAGATCGTCCTACAAGCCACAACTCACAAGAATGAAAATTGAAATCTCAGACACTAAGACGATTCTGAAGAAGATCGTCTTGGCATCATCTTCTTCATCAGGAAACAAGTTATTTTCATGAACTCCGTTGATGACTTCTTAAAACTTCAATATCTTCTGAATTACATGGAGTTAAAACTTGAAATCACTTGCAAAATGTTTGTTTTCACCTCCGTAACAAATCCTTAAACAAAATTCAGCTAAAAACACAATAGAATCAAATCCCAAATTTTAGCGCCAAAAACTCAAAATTCAATCTCGAGTTGTAGATCGAATTGGAATTCGAAACTTGACAGGAATGTGTTTCAAACTATCAGGAAACTAATTGTAAACAAAAATCTATGATTTTATGCAATTTTATCGATGAAAAATGAAGAACAAGTTACGGTTTGAAAAACGGTTTTGATTTTGAATTGTTGATGAATCTGTGATTGAATTTAGTAATGGATCGATAACAAAATGATGTTTTGCTTTGATACCAAATGTAGATAACACGATTTCATCTCCGAATTCACAGATTTAATGGTGGATTTGTGTGTGTGTGTTCTTGGTGTTTTAGTGTGTGTTTCTAGAGAGAGAGAGAGAGAGAGAGAGGAAAGATTGGGATTAAGTGTGTATGAAATTACAGGATTGAAATGGAATGAGGAAAGGCTTAAAGTTGTTATGATTTCTAAGGTGTGAGGGGTTATTTATAGGCTAACTATACATTTATGCTAATTATCACATCTAGTCCCTCAACCTTAGAAATCATTTATCTATAACTTAACAAGTATGTCCACTAATCTTAAATTACAATTTATCACTATTTTGAATTTCTAACACCAGTGACCACAGTGCTCGTTTCTAAGTCAAAGGATCGCGTCTGACATTGTTAAGCATCATGTTCTATTCATCCTAATTACTACGGTTCTGAATCTCTCGGTTACAAGTGAATACCTTTTATAACTAGTTATAGACCGACTAGCGTTTTTTATCCATATCCTTATGTATTAATCCTAGTGTATGATTATAGACCAATCTTTAGAATTAAATCAATACATGTAGATATAGAACCAATATTAATATGAAGAACTAGTAAAACATAGATCTACAATAAACAGTAAAACACACTCCAATAAATCTAACAAATAAAGTAAAATAAATAAACATCTACATGATCACATCGATCCAAACAAATATTTAGCCTACTAGCCTAACATTATTAAAGGCATAACAAAGTCTGAAAAGATGAAAGACATTGTTTACCAACTAAAAGTAAAATAAAAGAGTAGATCTAGGTTGAGGATAAAGATCGGAAGGTGTTTAAGCTCAAAAACCTCCTTGGAATTGGCAAAGTCGACCTAGGGTTGAATATGAGCGGTTAGGGCTGCTGAATCACCTCTCCGTTAGGGTTTTGAGGGTTACTTCGACTTAAATAGGTGTTTAAGTCGGTTGCTGATCTGGGCCGCCCAGCGGCGCTGGGATGGGCTCCAGCGGCACTGGACATGGGCAGCTGCTGCTGCTTCTCGTACTTATTTGTTCGGCTCCAAAATCACCTCCTTGTGTCTTGTAACTTCACAAGCCTTCATCTTGAGTCACTTGATACAATTTACCCTTACTCGCATCTTCCGTGATCCTGCGTGAACATACGATTCATTAAGTATCGATAGTCCTGAATATTTACTCATTTAAGACATAAAAGTGTGGCCATTTGATAGGGTTTTTACTATAAAATGGACGCTCATCAGCTACCTTGGGACCGTTATAGTTACGATCGGTGAACATGAGGCATATTCGAATATCCTTATGATACAATCTATATAGTTACCGTATATCGTACGGCTATTAGGACTAGTATATTAGATATATCATACGTCTATCTATTAGTTCCCGAATACAAATGTTTAGATTACAAGATTCATATGATATCTATTAGTCTTCTATTGTTTTAAGAGTTCTACATATCCAATGCCTACGTATATACTATTACGATCATTCAAACAATTTTATTTTTGTACATTTATTAAGAATCATCAGACGGGTATGCTTTTAGTTTTTTTTTTTCTTGGTTATAATTACTATTAGTATATTTGATTTCGTAAATGAAGCTAGCTCAACTGACAGATGTATCCCTGGTTTTTCTCACAGGTTTTGGGTTTGACTCTTAGGAGTGACAAGTCTATGAGTTTTTTCCTTCAATCACCTGTAACGGTTTATGGTCTATATCTCGTAGTTTAGAATACGTGGAGGGCTTTACCATTATATGGTGAGGTGTTCATTGATGTCGAATACCGACTAACTGTTAAAAAAAAGTATATTATTATTATTATTATTGTTGTTGTTGTTGTTGTTGTTATTAAAAAAAGTACATATTATTATTATTATTATTATTATTATTATTATTATTATTATTATTACTACTAGGTGAAACCCGTGCGTTGCACTGGGTTTTTTATTTTCTACATAATTCATCGTAAATGCAATAAAAAAAATATTATAACGAAAACTGAACAATTATATGTAATGGAATAAATTTACACGATCCAGCAATCACTCCGCCTTCATTTACACCTATCCGTCAATCATTCAGCCTTCCATATTTCCAATGCGGATGTTATAACCGTCCGTTGAACAAAATAATATTAAATACCGGTATTATTACTCATAAGTGTTATTCATAATGCTTGTAAGCTCTTAAGCATTAAAATATGATGAATTTCACTAATCACTCTTTATATAATAATAATTACAAACACCGGCTAAGTATGTATATACTTAGTGTTTAGAAGGGATATTAGTTGATTAGAACTCAAACTCAGAAGTTGACCACATTATTGTCACATACTACCTTAACGACCACATACTTATAAGCATTGGCCTATTTCCATGTAACGACCACAAGCTAAATTATCAAAAACATATAGCAAAAAAGATAAATGGAGATGTGTCCCCTGTTCGGGTTACTCGGAGCAACAGCTTAAGCGGGTTTTATTTTTGCACGTGGCAAGTTCCGCCACCTCAAGCTGTTTGTCGAGGACTCCTAACCCATATATTAGCATACTTACTTTGAAATGGAATGAACCCAATCGTCTGTAACTATAATATATGGATGTTGATCACTAAGTTTCAGACAGCAAAACCCACAAAAGAAAGAAAAAATGTTAAGACATTCACAACACTTGCTGTTACTCGGTTCCTTATTAGAGGTTTCCATACTGCTTTTTGGGATATTAGTATGATACTAAGATACCAATCTCCTTTAAGCTTTTCAATAAGTGGCCACAATGTAAAGACAAGTAATCTAGTTCTAACATAGGTCATGCTAAAGTCAAAGTAAGATCTACACCAGATAGAAAGCTCCTCATTTTAGAATCAAGAAATAGATACCATGGGAAATTAAAAAGAACGCTTGTTTAAGGTATAGAAGACCGACATCAGTTACTTCTTTAAGGTGTAAAATACATAAAGTAGCGGGAGACAAGTTAACCAAGCTGCAATACAAACTATCTATACCCGCTTATATAAAGCAGATTGGCTTTAACACATTCAGTATTTTTTACGTTCCCAAAATGCCCCTGCCTAAAAATAAAATCCATAAAACTATTTTCCCCCTTTCTGATTAACCATTACCATCACAAACACCCGACCCTTCCTTCTATCACTAACGCTGCACCACCGCCTTCCATCTCCATTACCGCCCTCCATCACCGCCTCCTTCAATCTCCATCGCCGCTGTTCCATCGTCATCTGCATCTCCACCACCATTCATAACCGATCAGAGGTTCGCATCGCCCTCCATCTCCACCGCCGCTATCAACACCAACGGCACCACCATCTCATGAAATTTTAACCTACTATCTCTATTTCCTAATTTCTTTCTTCTAATTTTATATTTATTTTTTTGTTTTTCAGATTTGGAGTTGTCATCACCGGCTACCAACACCAATAATAGTCGATCTTGATTTGAAGGTAATTATAATGATTTAACATTCATTTATATTGATGATTAAATGTGAGAGTGTATATCATTGGTGTTGAGTGTTTGTTTTTCTTCATTGAAACGGTATGTCAAAAGTGTGTGGGATTTGATTATTGGATTAAATTAACAAAAGGAAGCTTGGATTAGAAAGCTTAATTGTTTCTCCGCAATGTATCTTACTATATTCTGTCATATTACCTTTTAAGTTTTAAAAAAAATGATGTATTTGATTATACATTTATGACATGAATGTGACTACATTCTGTTAGTGATGAAACATGAGGATTTTCGTATCCGACCTTTGTATTGCTATTGAAGGGTATTCATGGGATACAACAGTCCCTTGAAATAATTAAAGAGTATTCATGTGATTAACTGTAGTATGTCGCTTTCTTTAGTCATTTTTGTACATGGATCCTTTTTCAGGTTGTGAACGAAACCTACAGTGTGTTCTTGAATTAATGTGATCATGGTCATTTTTTAGTTTCTAGCCTGCATTTGACGTGTACTTGATAATGGTGGTGCAAAGTTGCGGCACCATAAGGATAAGTCAGCACAATTATCTTGGGTGTGAGCTCAAAGATGGGCGATGAAGCAACCCTTCTCTTGCAAGAAGTGGAGGAGCAGCTAATTACAACTCAGTAGCCATAAATTTAGCCCGATGACAAACACGTAACCATACATTGTCCTACTTATACATGTTACGAGATTAGTTACCCTCACAAGGTATGCGACAATCTTTGATGTATTTATATTATATTTAGCGTTTCAATCTTTTTTTCTTATGTGTTTCTATTTTGCGTTGGATTCATATTTGTTAGTGTTTGAAAAAGGCTAATGTTCATGCTTTAGTGTCTTTTGTGAAAAATTGAGATCCATACAAGTTCAAATTGCATTCATTTTAGCCAATTTTTTGGCAACTTTTGTGCTATATTTAAGAACACTAAGGCCAACATTTTTTATGGGCATAGAAGTTTATTCAAGAAGTTCTACATAACTCTAATCTGAGCTAGCATCAATTGTTTTTATATCTCATCTTTTTTAAGGAATTTGCTCTCCTAAGTCCTAATTGCAAACAACTACAATCTATAAATCTGGTACTTTTATATGGTGTACAATAATGGATATGTGTTCTGATTTTTGTAAAGGGCTGATTTTGAAGCTTAATGATCAGCATACAATATAGTTACAGACGATTATGTCCATTCCGTTTCAAAGTAAGTATACTTGTATATGGGTCCAGAGTCCCATGCAAACATCTTGAGGTGTATAGTTACATACCACGAGCAAAAAATTTGGTTAATGCTGCTCTGGCTGTCATTATTAACAGATTAATAAGGTGTATAGCTTTTTTGATTAAATAAATATGTTGGATAATTGGATCAATGAAAATTTTGACATTAACTACTGTTCAAGTGATCTGGTGTATGCATCTTTCTTTCACTTTATAGATTTCTAACGTTAAACAACGTTAAACGTTAAACATAATTTGATTCATTTGCTGTTACAGTGTTACTGTAAGATATATTTGTTTCTGTTTTGCTACTTGATGAGTTAATGCAGATTGAGATCTTATTAATGGTTCTTGCAGTTGCCTCAGGTTGAATTTGGGACGAGACGAGTAACATTTCTATCAACTTTAATATAAAAATAGTTTACTTTTATAAGGACTAACCTGTAAATCACCAGTGCTGCAAACCCTTCTCATATGGCAAGCAGAGAAGTGATGATCATTTTAGTTCAAAACTTTATGCTCAAATTTGAGGACTCCAATCAAGCTATCGAATTTTGTTTGAAAAAGGAGCCATTTGGCCTTCTATCAAAAGATCCATGACTACAACTCCTTTGCATCATCTTCATTGCATTCTTATTTCCATCACAGCAATGAGGCAAGAAAGAATTATTGTCGATATATTATTATAAAACAGTAGTTGACTTTCTTCTGCTTTGACCTCAGGAGGGGACAAACCTATGGAATTTAGTGGATTGTCCATTTGGTATAAGGATAGATTTTCAAGCTGATGGCTTGGCGGCGAGGTTGATAGAAGGGTAGTCGAGATGGTGCAGGTAATCTGACCAAGTTCATCAAATGGCGCGTGGAGATTTTATGTGCTCAAAGTAAATGATGATAAAGGGTTTAAATCGTAACTATTCCTTGAAATGCTTTGAGGATGTCTATGGAGTTGGTGTCGCTCGATGGATCAATGAAGAAATACCCGTCAACTTCTTGCAATTCACAAGACATTAAGTAGATATTTTATTTTTTGAAACCCGAACTTGTGTAAGTCATTTTTTTTTTGTCTCGGTAAAAAGGGTGTAGCTAGAACTTGTGACAATCTTGAAAGGGTAAGTACTCTCTCTTTTGTTTACGATCAGGTGAGACTTGCATTTTTTTAAACAGTTGTGCGGAAACAACTCCAATTGATTCCGTATCAACAATTTTATGTATAGATTTTTCATTGGAATGCTGAACTTGCTTATGCTATCTCCAAGATTCATGTTGTGTATAGATGTGAAATTTAAGTAGCTTTTGTTTCTGTAAGTTCTTGCCATGCTTTTGTATATTCCAATAAACACAACCTAATGATAGTATACCATGGAAAAAATATATGATAGTATACCATGGAAACCTTAATTATAATAATGAAAATGTCCTTAATAACTTTATCAAATAGTAACTAAACATACTAAATTTGATAGTACACCATGGAAAACAAAAAACACCATATGTATTTGATTGCTACACCTTTTAGGTGTTAGCATGCACGTGTAAACAACAGGTAGAAAAATAGACCTACGAACATAACTCGCGGATACTCATAATTCGAAGGCAGAAAAAAACCCGTAATCCGCGGATACCTATCCGTCATGGACGGGTAATTTCAACAATTTTTACCCGTGGATACATAACGGGTATAAATATGTGCCCGTTGCGGGTTGCGGACGGATAATGGATATACTATATCCGTCATGGATAAATTCGTACCGCGAACTCGCCATACCCATATAAGATACCCATGGATATATCCTTCATATAGCGTTAACCCGCATAATATTATTTAATTTTACATACAATTTATATTATACTTGTTATATATGTATTAATGTTATAGTGTCTAATGTATTGTTATTTGGCGTAGAATTTGAGAAAGTTTTGTTTGTGTAAGTTCCGAATTTCATATTCATTTAGTTCCTTTTAATACACTATTTTTTATCTTGTTGTATAAAGTATCTTCTAAAAAAGCAAACTAATATTTCATTGAATACTCATTGGACAATCACGTTTATAATTAAACGGATGAAAACATTGAGAATAGAAGAATTTTGAATAAACTGTTTAAGTATTCAAAGGATATTAAATAATTGATTGTATTTTATAATTTAAACTAATAACCCGTGAATCTATCCGTCAACTTGTATAACCGGGGATTATGGACATGGATAACATATTTTACCCATTGGCGGATACCCGCGAATTTGTGGATCATAAAAAACCCGCGGACATTGTAATTGGAAAGAGGTATCCACACCCGTTACCCGTGGGTATCATCCATAAACTCCATATATCAAGATATGTCTATCTTTCAAACATCTAATGATGAATCAATTAAAGAAAAAATAAATAAATAAACAATTATACTATATGAATATATGATTTCGAAATACATACCTGTCGATATGTGTGTAGTAGAAGATTAATCTTCTTGAGTTTCGACCGCAAATGATTTGTGGTTTTGTGATGTGATAAACCCATATTATACTATAACGGTATAACCCCTCATTCCTGTAAATTAGGGTCTTGATGTTATCAACAAAAATTCAACCCATATCTAACTTTTGGAACCTTCCATATTTCATTTGAAACTTCGCTCGCGTTTAATGACATACAAATATGAAAGGATTTGAGGCTATGTAATTCAAAATTCAAACAGCTTGATTTGTTTTCTTTATAAAATCACTTGATGAATGACCTACAAATTTGAGTATTTGTTTAACTAATGTAGTTTTCCAACCTAAAAACAAAATCCATTGTTGTTCAATTGGCGAGTCTGGCGACACGCTTACTTAGATTTTGCGGGTTCGATCCCCTCCTCCAGCATTTTTTAAATAAATATTGTTGGGACAATTTAAATACTGATGTGGCTAATATAAGTGGAGTGGCGCTTACATGGCTGATGAGTTGTCTTTGGTATCAGAAAATGCTGACATGGCGGGCTCATGGATCGTTTTAAATAACTTTTTATACACAGAAAAATTATTATTATTATTATTATGGTAATGCTCTAAGTTAAAAATTAGCATCGTTCTTTTCATATCCTGAACGATTTTCTATCTTTGATTTTTCTTTTATGATCATTGTTATTAGTATATTGATTATTACTATTTTATCGTATTTTATGTTAGTTGATTTGGGGTCTCAAAGAATCATGCTTATTCAAAAAGCATGTTGCTTTACATATTTTGAATAATTTTTTACCTTATGAAATTTTAGTTTAATTATATGTTTAATTGGGATATAATCATATGATTAGATATTTTAGATTTTAGCAGATAGATTTTGTTTTAGTGTTATGTATTTCCTAATTACATATTATAAATTTTGTTACCACTGCTTAGACATTAATAACTATTGTCAAAGACATCTGACTATATTGATCTGATGATAGGAGATATTACTTTGAAAACAATTTTAGATGGTCCACGTCTCCTAAATGAGGTTATTGACTGTTAGGTCCAGTTTGGCTGAAAACTGGAGCTCTCCAGTTGCATCTGGAGAGCATGAAGAATTGTCTGAAATATTTGAAGTCCAGTTGCAATGTACAGTTCATGCAACTGATAACTTCCTCCAGTTGAGATCTGTAGACCAATATCTGAAGACATTCCAGTTGAAGTGAAAGACAACAAGTGGAAGAAAGAGAATGGCAATAGCAGCGAAGCCTAGTTGACATTCTATCAGATTAATCAACTAGAGATCCTCCAGTGTAAATGCTCTTACAAAGTTTTACACTGATTACGAGGAGGACCTTTTACACTACATCCTTTTACCCGGATAATAATCTTGTCTGTGGATAAAAGTGCAAAGATGTAGAGTGGTTGAATAAAGTAACCTTTTGTCTTACTTTATTTAGCACACACACAAAGAATTATTTACTAATACCTTTGTGTGCTGTCAACCATATTTGTACGTCGAAGTTGAGATCCCAATGCTCAACCTTCGCCTATAAATAGAGGTCTTTACACAAGCATTTTCACAACTTTGCAAACACATATATTCTGAAATATCGTTGGTGAACTTGTGCAATATTCTCTCAATCACTAAAAGGAACATTTCACAACTTTAAGTGTTTCGATTGACAAAGAGAATTTCCAAGTTTAGATCAATTGTATTTCATAGGTTGTTAGGATATTTACATACTTGTAATATCTTGGTTCCGCATCAACCTTGTATTTTGTTTATAATCAATAAATAAAATACACATGAAATATACATATTGTCGCACCTTTACTTTACAAGTTATATACTTACTGCATTGTATTTACTTATTTACACTTGTCACCTTAATAAGTAAACCTTCCAGATTAACTTGGTATACTGTTCACTGTAACTAGTCTCGTCCAGATTCAGTGAACGTATTGCAAAGAAACTTCACTATCGACATAAAGGTGTCTCCAGTAGAGTACCATCTATTGAGTTGAGACTTACATTGACTGGTATAAAAATCATAAGAAAAGTCTTATGCTTTTAGAGATTGATTTTGCAAAAGCGTATGACTTTCTTTCTTGGGATTATCACTTTTTGGTGCTTTCAGCCATGAGTTTTGGCAATAAATGGATTTGGTGGATTAAAGTGTGTCTCTCATCGGCTAAAGCTTCGGTCCTTGTAAGGTGCCCTATTGTTGCGTGGATCATAATAAGACGCGATTCATTATGTCAAGAGTGCGGAATCCTCTTGAGATAACTAGATTGCTATTGCCTTTCGTTGATTAATGAGCAATTAACCAACCCAAGGAGATGCACAAGGCTTGTGGTTCGTGTAAGAGGTTACACGAGGGAACAATTAACCTTAGCTCGTAAATTCGTAAATAACTCTCAAGAATTCGAAAACGATTCCAAACCATTAACCTAATTCGGTAGATTAGGTCTTGTATTTATACTAATTGATATTGGGTTCGTGTGGACTTAAGCCTTAATTACGTATTAGGCCCGAATAAACAATAAGTCGACTTACCTCGTGCTGACGTCAGCACGAGGGACGTGCCTTTGACTCTTTGTTTAGCTTCGTTTGGCTCGTACATAACATCCAATCACCGTTTAAGTGTTCTACGACACTTATAAACCTTGATTCTATGTTCTTGTACCTGCAAAACAATATATAACACACAAACACAATACAAAACACAAACAGATATAATATTGAAGTCCAAACATAATCATTAAATATCAACACAAGTTCTTATTTAAATGATTACAAACAAGTTCCTAAAAATGTAAACAATAATCAAATCTATGTTGCGATTGTCACACCGAATCTGCATCTACAGACTCCCCCTTGACGATTGCAACTAGATCTCTTTAAAGTTTTCAAAACTTGAACTTCAAATCTTATCCATTAAACAAAAGTCTGATGCTATTCGCATGAATTCTCTCTTGTAAACAATGAGCGAGAATGTTGCGATAGCGTCTTTCCTCAACTCTCCAAAAATCCACAACTGAGCAAGGTGTATTCAAAAGTCTTCTTTGATCACCTCTTGACAAATTGACAACCTGCATTGGATCATACATGCGTAGCAACATCTGTTTCTTTGAATCATCAACAAACATCTGTGCTTCGCCTGACTTGATATCTATCTGCCAAAATGTCATCTCCGTCAGCATGTCTTGATCCCATCTGATAGCGGGAACCTTCTTAACACATTTAATTCTTCTTTGAACAAACCTAAATGTGCCATCTGGATTCTTAATCTTCTTCAAAGGTGTTGGCTTTATCAACCTTTCTTCTGGCTTCAGACCTCTATCACTGAGATACTTAATTCTTTCATCTTTGAATCTATTCCAGTAGAAATCTGCAAGTCCATTGCTCTGAAGATTAACGAACCAGTGTCTTCCCAGATCTATCATGTCTGAATCACTGAGAGAGTGAAAATGTCTTCGACTTATTGACATATACTGGCAACCCTCCTTTCTCTTGATAATAAACAATTTGATTCTGTGATCATAGAACCAACTTTGAATCACTGAGAAGTATTTGGGTGCATCCTTGTCTGAGACATATTCCCAAAACATCGATGGTTTATACGTATCACGTATCATCAAACCAGTATGTCCTCTATCTCCTCAGAGCTCTACTTCTTAGTGGATTCTCTTCTTCAGTCTTCGACTTCAGAATGAATGTCTTCAGTTGGGCTGATCTTGATTTGAAGTCAAGCTTCAGAGAACTCTGAGAGTGTCCTCAGAATTTTTGTACAAGTATTTTCTCTGAACTTCAAATATTTCTGAACAAATTAGACTTGGTCGATTTCTGACCTAACAAATTACCCCTATTTGTTATGAAATATAACATGCATTTTTAGACCTCTATCTATACATGTTTGTAAGTCTAAAATGCAAGTTTTGTTTAAGTTGTAAAAATTTTCTAAGGACATCTTATAGATCATTGATGTCTTAGAATTTTACTTGTGTTTTTCTAACTTAAACCTATCATCTACTTGTTGGTTGCAACTTGTAACATATATACAATACAGAAATTGAGAGTTTGTTACAAGTACATAGAAATAAAAATATATACAAGTACATGATAATCAAAAACAGGAACTATGTAACATCCCAAAACATTTTGACGTTGACCGTTAACTTACCGTTAGCGACCGTTAGTTACTATGTGTATTATATGTGCTTACGTGAATTAAATTATTTATGTGAGATAAGTGTTAAAGTGATTTAAAATAATGAAATTAAAGTTGATAATGATTAATAAAGTAAATTAATGTTTCCGATAAGATATAAGAGTTGTTAAGTGTTTCCGGTTGCGTTAAATGAGTCGTTAAGGGCCTAAACGAGTTTTAACGAAGTGCGAGGGCCTAGATGTAAGGTTTTAAAAGTTTTCCTAGTATATATATGACCTCTTGGTCGACCTAAAGGCTGGAAAAAACATATCAAAACCCTAGAAAAGTATTTCACACAAAACCTAGGTTAAATCTTCAAGATCTAGTTGATTTCGGGTGATTCGGAAGGGTTTTTGCTAGCTTTTCAATCCATTAATCATACCTAAAGGTATAAAATCATCTATTTAATGTTAATTAAGTTTTAAATTAGGTTTTGTTCCTGTAGATTTGGCCATGAGGGTTGGGGTTGCTTAAAGATGATGTTTTCGGGTAAAATCGACGTTTCCATGAATAGAATCGATAATTGAGTTGGTTGACAACATCAAGTTGCAAACTTTAATGATGAATTATGTTTTTCAGATGTATTAGAGTGAATTCCAGGTGGTTAATTGGAAACCCACTTGACGTATTGAGTTGTTGATCAAAACGTTTTCGGTTTTGCGTCATTCGGGTGTTTTAAAGTATAAATCATTGATGCAATTGATTAATGATCTAATTAGTTGATTAAATTCATCAATTGTACCCTAAAACATGCCAATTTTATGTTTACAAGTCATAGGATTAACCGTGGGGTCATATGAAATCGTTTAAGAGTGAAAAACAAGGGTTTTTGCTGTCAGCGACTAAATTTGCAACGCATTTACATGATCAGCGACGCATATTTTGGTCGGAAACAGGTCAGCGACAGATTTGCGACGAAACGTAGAAACAATCATAACTTTCAAACCGTAACTCCGTTTTTGAAAAATAAGCTATCCACGAAACCGTTGAAGAGTCTACTTTCTAATGGTGAAGTCTTTTAAACAGGAGTCAAATTGGAAAATACCAATAAGCTTGAATAATGAATAATGGTCAAAGTTCCGTCAAGTTTTGTGAGGTCTAACGTATTGAGTGAATCTTTGTTGAATCAAATATTAATATGGGTCATGTTTTAAGTCCTTAATATTAAGTTATGACTAGAAGTAAGGTTATATTTGTTGAGCTCATCAAATGATCTTTTAATGGTTATAGGTAGTGTTGTAAGTCCTTATGTTAAGTTATGACTAGAAGTAAGGTTATATTCTTTTTGCGGTCACCCTGCACATACACAAAGATTAGTTCTTTTTGGGAACCCATCTCTTGATGGGTCCACTAGGCACTCCCTTAGAAGCCTCAGATTTCTTTGGTATATATGGGACAGAAGGATCAAAGGGGATGTCAGTCATGATTTCAGATGAGATAAAAACAGTTGGTTTGATGATTTCTTTAACCTTTATCTTCTCAGATTTTTCTTTGACTTGTTTGATTTTCTTAGAAAAAGGTTTTGGGTTTTGTTTAGGATTTTGAGGAATGCTTTCAACATTTTTAATCGTGCATTACAACTTTGCACTTGCCTAGCCAATATTTAAATTGGCTTTCTATCCTTAACAAAACAGACTCTTCATTAGACACCTGAGCCCTACCAGAATCTGAGGTAGAAGGCTTAGTAGGGGAGAAATTTTTCTTCTTCTGCTGGTTTTTAGAAACCTTAGATGAAAACTGAGGGGAAGGCTTTTTGGTTTTAGCTTTCTTGTCTGAAGCACTGGTCTGATGTGCTTCAGATTTTCCCTCAGGTTGTTCCTGGGCTTTCTCAGTTATCTCTTTTGTTTTACCAAGATCTTTGAAAATTATTTCTGGTCTCATTTCTTTCGGAAGTGCATCTAAATCAGTTATTACAGATGCAAGATGAAGATCACCTGTGCCATATGCAATTCTTTGATTTTCAAAAGTTTTCTTAATGGCATCTTCAAGAATTGGTGATTTCATCCAAGATTTGATTATTTTTTTTTTCTTTTTCTAAAATAATCCTTAATTCTTCCTTTTCAAGTTCAAGTTTGGACACCAGAGATTGATAACTTTTTAAAACCAATTGAACATCTTTTAGTTCCTTAAACCTTGCCTGACAGGCGTTCAACTCAGAAGAATTTATTTCAAACATTTTAATACTTTCTGAACATAAGAAATATCGGCCTCTATCAGAACTGAAAGGTCCAATTTTTGTTCCTCATCTTTTTCAAAACCAAAAGCACTAACCTTTTTCATGATAATATCCACCCAACGACAGGTTTTCACATCAGACTTAACAACATGACCTTGATCTTCACGAGCCATGAAACACATGTCCCTTACTTCTTCTTCATCATCGAAGGACACGTCAGAATCCTCCCATTTTTCTGAGTCTGCCACCATGCAACTATTCTTGTTGGATTCTTCTTGTGCCATAAGTGCAAGGCTTTCAGCTTTTTGTATTTAGCTTTGTACCAATCATCATTTTTCTGAAAGATAGAATGGTTAGGGGCAGTTTGTGACGAAGAGGGTTGTGATGATCTGCATTCTTTCATAAAATGTCCGTTCTTTCCACATTTAAAGCACTCTAAATTGGACTTGTTAATGGAATTATTTGAAGAAAATTGTTTGCCATTTCTTTTTGATTTAAATTTGAAACGATTAAAAGTTTTGGCAATCATTGCAACAAGATCATCATCATCATCCTCATCACATTCATGTGATGCATATTCAGAAATACCAGCTTTCATCAATTCAGCTACCATCTTCTTCACTGAGTCAGAATGATCACTCTCAGAAAATAGTAGGGCAGAGTCATTAGGTTCAGAATAATGAAGCAGGGCAGAACTGGTGGAAACATGATTCTTAGCATCTTGCTCAGCCACAGCTCTCTCAGCTTTATTTTCCTCAGTATATCGAAAAGCACCGTATAAAGAGGCTAGAGTGTGGCTGTGAAGGGTTTTTCCTTGTCTTTAAACCATGATCAAATTTTCCCATTTAGAAGGTAGTATATCACAAAACTTTTCCAACAAAATTTCTTTATCTTTATCAACACCCAAAGCTTTCAATTGATTCACCAAGTTTGTAAATCTAATATATGTTTGAGTCAAAGTTTCATTTGGCAATGCAAAGAAGGCTTCATATTTTTTGTTTAAAGCAACTTTTCTTGTGACAACAGTTTCCTTAGTACCCTCAAACTGAGTCATTAACTCTTCCCACATCAATTTAGAATTGTCAAGTAAAACAAGAGTGGGTTTTAGACTTTCTGAGACAGCAAAGAGAATCATATTTTGAAGTTTTGAGTCAAGGTCAACCAATCTATGGTCTTTTTCTGACCAGTAGTCTTTCTCTTTGGGTGTCATTCTAGGGGTCCCATCTTGGTTAAAAACAATAGTCAAGGCATTCATGGGTACATAAGGTCCTTCTAAGAGAATGGAGGTCAAGTGTCTTTCAACCCCAGCGATATACTTGAGCATGCATGCTTTCCATGTGATAAATGATTCACTATCCCTATTGAACTTAGGGACAGGGTTGTTAGGAAAGTGTACGTGAACACTGGGTTGTGCTGGTGGTGGTGGTGGTGGTGGTGGAGTAGCACTGAGATTAACATTAGGGTTACCATTTGGGTTTGGTTGTTCGGTTCCAGATATCTTGTAGGATCAAGCAGGTATAACAACTTAATGATTAAACCTGGGAGGCTCTGATACCAAATGTGAGTCCACCTACACAAGATGTTAATCAAGTACAAGATATAATACGAATATTAATGACAATTATATCAAGTAACCCGACTGGCAAGTATATCTAATCTAGATAAAGACTAGTTAAGATTTACGATCCAGATAATGGATATGAACAAGTAAGATAAGTAAGAACAATTGCTTGAAACTATACAAATACTAAATATAATCAAGTATTATGGCAATGAGTCAAGATGTATTTTTCCAAGTATTTTATTTGTTGTTATAAACAAAATACAAAGGTTGTTGCGGAACAAAGATAATCACACTTGTGAAAATATCTAAACAATCTAGAAATACAAATGATCTATCAACGAGAAATTACTCATATGAATACTTAGAGTAAATAACACACGTTGCAATGCCAAAGTTCCAAGCATTTTTGCAAGTGTGAGAAGTCTTATATTTATAGGCAAACATGTCTTGATGACATGGCAAATTCCGTACAAATATGGTTGGGTGCATTTATGGATTTGTAGGACAAATCCATGACATGTTTGTTTAAGGTAAAGTATGTAAGTTTCTTTGATGTGACTTGACATACTTTATTCCCAACCTTTTGCTAAAACTATCCCAATCCCAGGTATAAAGTTGTTAACCAGGTAATCAGTGAAAAAGTGTTGTAAATACTTTTTCATTGAGGGCCTTCAGATCTTCAATCAAGTGGAATCTTCTCAGAGTTCTACACTTCAGAAGTTTCCCTTCTTCTCAGAGTTCTACACTTCAGAAGTTTCCCTTTTTTAATGAACTTTGTATTATGAATAGAATACTAGATTAAGTTTAAGTATTGAATGTGTAATAATATTCTGCTATGTGAAATACGACCTCGTAACTGAAGGGTCAATTACAAGGCAAGACATAGGAATATGACCTCGTATTTGCAGGGCCAAATACGAGGTGGGACACAATTACGACCTCGTAAAGGTGTCGAGCTGGGCAGAAAATGCGAGGCCTATTCGCTGAAAGCCCAGATCGTCTTTCCTATAAATACCAGAACCCTAACAGAGTTTAGGGTCGATCATTTGTCGAGTTTTCACGCATTTTTTGTGCCGGTTAATAGGTCAAAGGTTGTTTTGCTAGCCCGAAGAAGATCTGCGAGGCAGCAGGTGATCTAGGGGCTTTCGTTGTGAATCACCACGTTATAGAGAGGGATTTCGCAACTCTAGATAACGGGATCAAACTATTAACGATCCGCTTTAAGGGGACTTACAAGTGGTATCAGAGCCTCTTGGTTTAATACCGGAAGGTTATAGTTTGTTGGTGATAGACAACATCGTTTAGGGTCGTCTAGCCGTGATTCTGTGACGGAGTTCTCGACCGAAAACATTGGTGTTGAGATCTGGTCGTCTAGCCGTGATTTTGTTTTCATGGAGTTTACGACGGAAATCCTTAGCTTTGAGATCTGATCGTGTGATACTTTATCGGACTGTGTTTTCCTCCTTACACGCTTTATATTATTAAAGCCTTGTAACAACAAAAACAAGATCTGATTAGTTCTGCATGTTGAGGCAGACCCAGATTCGTGGCTTTTCATATTGGAGACAATTTAGGGTTTTAGGAGAAGAAAAGCTGTTGTCGTTCGTAATAGATGCTAATCAGAATTTTTGCTACCTGGTAGAATTACGACCTCACAATTGGTATTCTGAATTGCGACCTCGTAAAGAACAAGTAAGTTGCGACCTCGCAATTGGTTTTTGAATTGCGACCTCGCATATACAAGCAACAACAGTTCTAGTTCACTTACAGAAGAGGTTTCTTATGCGTTTCAAATATAGGGTAAGTTTCCAATAAAAGACTTTTATGTTATTGTATCAGTAGATTCTTTTATTGTTGTATCAGTAGACTCTTTTACTGTTGTATCAGAAGATTCCCGTGTTGTTGTTGTAAAAAAAAAAAGTCTTTTGGAGGGAAAATAATTTTTGCCCAGAGGCTTAAAATAGGATGAATCATGAAGATTTGAAGTTTGGTAGCATTTGAAAAATTTTAGGTCAATTTTCATCCGTTGTCGATGCGGATTTGGCGAAAAATTTAGGAATTATCAAACTTTTCCTATGATCATGATATCCAAAGTTTACATGAAATTCAAAGTTTCATGAGAACATACTTTGGCGGCAAAAATTTGGAGGGAAATAAGTAGTACTTTCTATACCCTATCTTGGCATAAGAAGATCTCATCAGATTTACAAACAGAAGAGACTAATCGTCTGACAAAGTGTTTTGGGTATCAGGGTTTCTAGTTCAAGAGAATTAAAGGATTCAGCATCGTTTGAAACCTCGCGGGCTCGCATTACCTCATCCAACTCGTATTATGAATTGGGTAGCTAATTACGACCTCGCCAGCTCAATTGCGACCTCGTATTTCGTTTGCGACCTCATGAGCTCAATTACGACCTCACTAGTTCAATTACGACCTCGAGTAACTAATTGCGACCTCGTTTCTCTTTACAACCTCGTGAACTTTTACGACCTCGTTTATTACTAAACAGTTCGTGAATTTTGCTAGCTCGGAGAAAATGACGTCTCAGTTACCCACAATATATCAAGCTTTGCTAAATCAATTAATTCTGATGGATCATGAAACCGGAAAGGCCAATTCACTGCCCAATTTGATAAGCCTAATATTGCTTCTTGGAAATCTCTAGTGGATAGTATGACCAGATGAAGATGTCAATGGATTCTAATAGGAACTTGATGTATGTAACTTCTCCAGAATCAGCCATGATAGTGCATAATAGGGTTCAGGGTAGTAGTTCTCCAAGCTCGGGTTACACAGGGATGCCGATGAGCATAAGATCTGCTGAGGGACATTTGGGCATGCTCGCTTCATTTGTGTCTGCTCATAAGAAGTTAATTGGAGGAAAACTAACTGATCTTGATTTGGTTAGGGAGGATTACAAATAAGTTGATCCAGATGACGTGGAAGAATGGATCTAAACCGGCAATTAGCTATGTTAATATTGAGAGTTCATTGTTTCACAGATAGAACCAGAAGGAAGGTTGTGAATGGCAAAGTAGGGTTTGACAAGACCAAGGTGAAGTGTTATAACTGTGATGGTTTTGCACATTTTGAAATAGAGTGTTAGAGGCCAAGACGGGACAACAATTCAGCTACAGGCCGTCAGAACTTCAATCAAGTGGTTCTATAGTGAGTCAGAATTCTGGACATCAATACGCTAATACTAGGAACCGAAGCTCAGGAGATACGGAAAACTCGAAAGCTTTAGTTGTTCAATCTGATGGTACTTATAATTGGAGTTCGACTAGTACCGATGATCAGAATCATGCATTCATGGCAGAAATTCAAGACCTTGATGAAGAGATGAACGATCTTGCTGATAATTCATTTGATCATGTGGTATGTGCCAATGTTCATGGTAGTGTTCATCAAAGGGTAGAAGAGGAACCTGAATCATCAGAACCAGTAAGAGCAGAGAACGACGATGTCGCTGAAACTAAGATGAGCTTGATGGCACATCTTGAGGTTGTTGAACACAAGGAACCACTAAGGAGAACTAAAGGATTATGGTTCATCGATAGTGGAAGTTCAAGACAATGACTGGTGACAAGAGGTTATTAACAGAGTTTAATTATCTTATGTCAATTTTGCAGGTCCCAAGGGCGAAAGTATTTCTACTATTGGAAAAGTCGTCAATGGGAAAATTAAAACAGAATATTATAGACCCAAAGCCAATAAGGCCAGGGATCTGTTGAAACACTAATTGTTTGTGAATGTGTAGGAGCTCCTAAGGAAAATCGCAGGCTTTTGGTTTGTCAATAGCGGAAGCTCAAGGCACATTATGGTAGACAAGTTACTATAGAAGATCATGACTGATTGATGATCTATAGTAAAGTGTCTTGTATGTTTTTCTTGATATTGGATATACCATATGTCTATTCCAGAAGTGCACTATTTTGATAAGAGGGATGAAGAAATTGGTGTTCTTAAGAAAAGAAACATCCGTGGATGTCATTCTTCGAGGAGATACTGGAATACTTTTTAGCTAGTGAATACTTGTTCACAGGCTCAGATGTTTAAGGTTAGACATTCCTTTATACTCTTGTAAAGAAGGACACTAAAATCCACTATATCCGTTGTCAATATTCCTGTTAAGAAAAGTAGGACTAAGCACATAGACATAAGGTTTCATTTTATTTGTGATTGTGCTGAAAAGAAGTTAAGAGTCCTAGAAAAGGTGTCGAGCGACTTTAATTTAGTTGATCTGTTCTCTAAGGCTTTCGACCGAACTCGTTTCGAGTTGTTAGTCCAGTTGATTGGAATGAGAAATCTATAATGATAGTGTCTCTCAATAGGAACTTTGTAAAATGTGTCGTGTTGTATCGTGTGTCAAATAGAGTCATAAAAACAAAATAAAAATGAGAAAAACCATGAAAAGAAAAAGAAAATAATAAATACAAAGTAAGGTCACTGTGTCAAGATGATTAGACGTGACGATACTTTTGCTTTTAAGCCTACCGAATTGTACTTTAAAACTGCTTTGTTCAGTGATACCATTATATGATGTATCGATAGGCACAAAGTACCAAAGTTTCCTTCTAATCTGAACTTAAATACAATGTTCTTATGGGAAACATATTCAGATATATGGCTGAGAATGCCAGCTCTTAATGTAGAGTATGGTCCTTAAATCTTACGAAAGATCTAGCATTGTAATTATGTATATTTGGTTTTTTTATAGAAGGTCTCGGGTACATACATGTGTATGTATTGCTTTTTCGGAGGTATACTTGTGACAAGATATATAAATATCGTAATAATATTTTGAAAATAATGTAGCCTTTGAGATTCGAACAAGTCCTTGGGGTGTCTTTGTATACCTAGCCTACCTAAAGCTTCCAACTTGGGATAGGTTGTCAGAAAGTTCGCTACACGGGTCTCATAGAAAGTCACGGGTTTTCATGAGCGCTTTAAAATGATGTCACAAATATACAAGTACTTAGCATTATGCAATGTTGGGTATATTTCCGTACGATGAGTCAAGTTATGTCGCTTTGCGTGTGAGGAATCACCGACCTGTCACCGCTATCTTGATTCTTAAAGACCGTCTCCCTTTAGTTACCAAATGTCTTAATCTTAGTGCTTGTGTCGATTGTGAGAATGTATCTGAATGTGGGTCACTTAAGTTCGCAAACTTCATTAAGTGGCATATTAGGCTACTCGGGTTGCATGGTGACTGTCCTTAGCCAGGGTATGTCGAAAGTGTCACAAGCCTAAAAGGAAACTAGAAGTACCGAGTGTTTAAGAGGACAAACATATTGGTAATCATCGTGGATCACTGTTCATATTAATAATAAGAGAATTATTTCTCTTGTGGGATTATCTAACATGCTAAGTTGATCTAATCATACTGTGCTCCATTGTGGTAGTTCTTGTGCTTAGGAAATGACCCTAAGGATGTTTTATTCATGAACTTATTCGATAGACTAATGTTTGTACTTTGTTATGATTTTCTTGAACTTGTTTGTCGTTGTGTGACTATGATCACAAGGTTGTTGGCATATGGCAATTTTGTAAACTGATATTAGCTTATTTGAATGTGAGCTTGATGCCTTTTTACAATTATATGATGTGTTAATCTCTATGTGTTATAGTTATGCCTATTGCAAAGTGATAGTTACAGCAGGAAATCAGTTCTGACCACTTTTGGTAGAACGGCCATATCTGGAGTTCTGTTTGGTATTTTGACCTGATTCTAGTTTCAGGTGAAACTTAACTCATAGGGCTACATTTTATATTTTATGACTTTTGCTCAGATCGTCCATCTTGAGCCACTTTTACGTGCTCCAAGTTCATACACAGATTCTGGAAAATCTGTCTAGCAACCTAAAAACAAGATTGATATGTTTTAAGTTTACCCAACCATTTGTTATTCATAGTGATAAGTAGGTTGTGATTAAAGGAAGGAATATAAATTTAGAAATATATGTATAAATATGCATACAAACGAGGCCTTATTACACTAACACTACTAAAAATTCTGGATATACCCACGGATTTCCCACGACGAAAAATCCGTGGGAAAATTTCCCACGGATTACCCACGATTTCGGGTTAAAATTAAACAGTCAAAACATCTTCATTTTTTTACCACAGATTTCCCACGAAATTATATTTGCGGAAAAACCGTGGGAAATCTACAGAAAATAATTAACAAATTCCCACGGATTTCCCACAAAACATGTACCCGCGGGAAATCCGTGGGAAATCCACAGGAAATTTTGACAATGATCCGTAGGTAATCCATGGGAAATATTTACCGCAAATTACCCTTAGACAAATATTAACCGTGGGAAGTTTGTGGGAAACACTTCCCACGGATTACACACGGATATATCAATTTCGTGGATAATCCGTGGTAAATACCTTGAAAAATGGTGATGTGTTATCCGTGGATAAAACATGGGAAAATATTTCCCACTAGAAATAGAAACCGTGGGAAATTTGTGAGAAATATTTTCCTCAAATTACCCACAAATTCATAAACCTGAAGGAAATCCGTGGGAAATCCATAAAGGTTTTTGTAAAAAATCTTTTGGTTTGTACGTGAGAAATCCATAGGAATATTTTTTACAATTTTCGCACGGATTATCATATTTCAAATGTAATCTATGATAAATTTGTGAGAAATTCAAATAATATATCATTTTTTTAGTGTGTATACTATATAAATAATCTATGGCTTGTTATCTCATGTGAGCCCCTAAGTGTCTAACAAGCCAATATGTTTCTCGATCATTCGTTTTGGCCTAATAGGCAAATATGTATATATGTTTAATCATTTAGGCCTATTGGGCCAAAATAGGTTTACCAGTTGTATAAATGGGCCATATGGGTCACATATGTTTGTCTTTCACTCTAATGGCCCAATTGGGCTTTAAACTTCACTTCTTATCTCATGGGGGACTAACATGCCCAATGTGTTTCTCAATCATTCGTTTGGGACTAATAGGCTCATTTGGGCCTATTAGCCAAAATAGGTTCATCAATTGTGTAAATGGGCCATATGTGTTTGTTTTTCACTCGAATGCACCTTTAAACCTCACTTCTTATCTCATGTGGGCCTAATAAGGCCAATATGTTTTCCCACTCATTCGCTTGGGCCTAACAGGGCAAGTATATATATGTCTAATCATTGGGCCTATTGGGCCAAAATAGATTCGCTAATTGTATAAATGGGCCATATGGGCCGTATGTGTTTGTCTTTCACTTGAATGACCCATTTAGGCTTTAAACCTCGCTTGCTATCTTATGTGTGCCTAATAAACCCAATATATTTCTCAATAATTAGTTTGGGCCTAATAGGCTAAGTATGTATAAAGGTTCATCATTTGTATAAATAGGTTAAATGGGTTGTATGCGTTCGTCTAATTAAGAGTATTTGTTTACTCTACTTTCAAATATGAGAATAGTTAGTTGATATTTATTTGGCTTGGGAAACCGAATTTATGGATATTCAGACCAAACTAACTTGAGAAAGAGTTTAATGTAACAACATGGTTGGGTTACCACCCGAATGAAATGAAATCGAGTTTGAGTCACCACCCATTTATGAATGGGTTTATAGATAAGTCGTTTTCATGTTTGATACTTATGTTAATCGTGTCATCTCTAAATTTTCAAGAACGATATGATATCGTTTACTAGATCTAATACAATCCATCCATTCAATTAAATATATTATAAAAAATACATATGTTTAAAAACTTCAAAAGCCAA
Organism: Erigeron canadensis; assembly: GCF_010389155.1. Classification (NCBI taxonomy): domain Eukaryota; kingdom Viridiplantae; phylum Streptophyta; class Magnoliopsida; order Asterales; family Asteraceae; genus Erigeron; species Erigeron canadensis. The sequence continues at coordinate 11,872,889 of NC_057766.1, forward strand.
ATAATGCTTTTGACAATACAACCACAAAGCTTTTAAGAGATCCCTCAAAAAAAAATTGACAAAAAATTTCATTCTCCCGCTATTGATTAGTATTTTCCTAAAGTTCCAACCCTATCTACTACCAAAACCATTAAACCAGCCACCATCTTTCTTAATGTAACCAAAAAACAAAAAACTGCCATCATCAGATCTCATACTCCTCAATCTCGGCAGTACACATCTCAGCACCACCCCGCTTCCAATCCAACACCACCCAATCGACCACCACTTCATCTCGGCAGTCACACATCTCAGCAGTCGGCACCACCCACACACACATCTCGACATCACACCTACAGATCTATCTCGACATCTCAGGTAATTATTATATATATATATACACACACACACACATATATCATCTCTTTCATCTATTAATTAAAACCCTAATTTAATTTACAGATTCATCACTCCTCTCTTCATCAGGTAAAAATCAAACACAACCTATATATACATATGGTATATATATATATATTATATGGAATATGTTGGCTACTCCAATTCGTAAGTAAATATATGCTCTAAGTTAAAATAAATGGATGTAAACTTATATATATATGTTTATTTTGAGGGTTACTCTATTTTCAAGATTATTGTTGTTGCTATTAGACCCCATTAAACCAAAATTGGCCAGCTATCGGGTTTTAATCTCAAACTTTTGGGTATTTATGGGCTGTCATATTTTGTAACGAAGGTATAAAAAAAGATAAAGGGGATAAAAGGCGGGTCTGTATCTGTATCTTTATTATTGATATTATGGTCTGCTATATACGCGTGATGTACTTCACTTTATTTACCAAGTAGAACTGTACTGATTAATTGATTATGTTATATGATTGTATAGATAACATATGGTATATATATATATTATATGGAATATGTTGGCTGCTCCAATTCGTAAGTAAATATATGCTCTAAGTTAAAATAAATGGATGTAAACTTATATATATATATGTTTATTTTGAGGGTTACTCTATTTTCAAGATTATTGTTGTTACTATTAGACCCCATTAAACCAAAATTGGCCAGCTATCGGGTTTTAATCTCAAACTTTTGGGTATTTATGGGCTGTCATATTTTGTAACGAAGGTATAAAAAAAGATAAAGGGGATAAAAGGCGGGTCTGTATCTGTATCTTTATTACTGATATTATGGTCTGCTATATACGCGTGATGTACTTCACTTTATTTACCAAGTAGAACTGTACTGATTAATTGATTATGTTATATGATTGTATAGATAACATATGGTGTAAGTACTTTGTGAGATACATAATGCTATTTAGTTTTCTAATGTAGTAATGTGATATCGGATTCATATGCTATAAGTATTTAGTTATGTTGTGTATGACTTGCTATATATGTACATACGAATGTAAAGGGCTGATTTTATATGGTAGATTTTGAATTGTAGAGGGCTGATTTTGACGTTTACTTGACTATGACGACTAGTCGTGATAGAGGATGGATGTATAGGAGGTTTGATAGTCATAGATATCTTTGTATGCATTACGTTAAGAAAGTTGAACAATTTTTGGACTTTGCATACTTGAACGAGGCGACTGTTGAAAATAAGTTAACAAGAGAAGGTGGGATAGTACGTCGAATCAAATGTCCTTGTATCGATTGCAAAAACACTTACTACAGAACAAGAGACGATGTTTTGCATCACTTGATTTCGAGAGAGTTCATACATGGTTATGAAACATGGTATGAGCATGGAGAAACAGAAGTGCAAGGTACTGGACAATGCTCTACTCCCATGGAAGTTGATGATGAGCAATATGATGGCATGACACGCATGGTTTTTGAGAACATGTGTGCAGCCGGAATTAACCCCACTTTTCAAAGCATTCCGGAGTCGTCTACTATGGAATCACAACAAGAAGAGCATGTACTGAATACCAAAGCCAAACAATTCTAAGAAATGCTAGAATCTTCTGATGAGCCTTTGTATAATGGGTGTGAAGATTGGTCAATGCTACAAGCCGCGTCAAGCTTATTGAATTGGAAGTCAGATTGTAATGTGCCGACGTCTACATTTAATCTTATACTTCCTATCTTTAAAAGTATGTTACCAAACGGTAATAAACTACCAAGTAACTTTTAAGAAACAAAGTCTATTTTGAAGGAGCTTAATCTCCCAAAAAAAAAGGATTGATGTGTGCAAAAATCATTGCATGTTATTCGACAAGGATGAAGACTTGTCGTTAACCCATTGTCGATACTGTAAAGAGCCTCGCTACAAAAAAAATAAAGTCCCAAATTTGGTTATGACATACATGCCCATTGGTCCTAGACTTCAAAGGTTATATATGTCAAAAAAGACCGCTAAAGATATGATTTGGCACTTTGATAACAAAACAAAGGATGGTAGCATGGTGCATCCACGTGATGGCCTGGCTTGGAAGCATTTTGATGAAAAGCATCCACTTTTTGCAAATGAGATTCGAAATGTTTGTCTTGGGTTATGTACGGATGGTTTCAGTCCTAATAACTTGAATTCTAATCCTTATTCATTATGGCCGGTATTTCTTACGATCTATAACTTACCTCCATGGATGAGTTTGAAAGACTCGTATGTCAAGTTATGCTTGGTCATTCCTGGAAGAAGGAGCCCAGGTCAAAACTTGGATGTATTTCTCCAACCGTTAATACGCGAGCTGAAAGAATTGTGGGATGTAGGGCTGGAAATGTATGATGCATATAAGAAACAAAATTTCACGATGAGGGCTATGCTTTTATGGACAGTAAGTGACTTCCCTGCATATGCAATGTTGTCGGGATGGAGTACACATGGAAGACTGGCGTGTCCACATTGCATGGGTACCACACAGTCCTTTCAGCTAAATGCCGGGGGGAAGCCATGTTGGTTTGATTGTCATCGAGGATTATTACCAGAAGGTCACCCATTTCAGCGTGATAAAAAAGGGTTTAAGAAAGGGGTATCTCGAGTATCATCTAGTATACCGCCAGAGTTTACTGGTGAAGATATTTTAGATGAAGTATTTGCTATTCCGACTGTTTATAAAGGTCATCCATACTCGGCAAAGAATCCCAAACCAGATGGTTTTGGAGTTACCCATAATTAGGTAAAGAAAAGCATATTTTGGGAGCTTCCGTATTGGCACACTTTGTTAATCAGACACAACCTTGATGTGATGCACATCGAGAAGAATGTTTTTGAAAATCTCTTTCACACTGTTATGGACACTCGCAAAACTAAAGACAATATAAAAGCAAGAAAGGATATTGAAATGTATTGTGATCGTCCGACTTTGCATACTTATTTTGGAAATAACGAGAAAGTAATGAAACGAAAAGCATCATATAGTTTAACCAAGTCACAATTACAGAAAGTGTGTGATTGGTTAAAGAAGGTAAAATTTCCTGATGGGTACGCGTCAAACATAGGAGCATGTGTTAATGCTGATGATTGCACCTTCTATAGTTTCAAAAGTCATGACTGCCATGTGTTTATGCAACGATTGTTGCCTATTGCTTTAAGGGGTATGATACCAGAAGCAATTTGGGATGCTATAATAGAGTTATGCACATTCTTTCGTGTAATATGCTCAAGAGTATTACACATAGAGGACTTACAAAATCTCGAAAAAAGTATAATTGTAACAATCTGTAAGCTGGAAAAATTCTTCCCACCGGGATTTTTTGATTCAATGGAACACCTTATTGTTCATTTGGCACGGGAAGCTATTTATGGAGGTCCGGTGCAGTACAGATGGATGTATCTTTATCAAAGGTAAGTACTTACATCTACATTAGTTACAGAGTATAAATATAAGTGTACTATTTCTAACTCTTCTGTAGGAAGTTGGGCAATTTGAAAAGAACAGTGAGAAACAACGCAAGGGTTGAAGGATCAATTGTGGAATCATATCTTGTACATGAGCTCTCCACGTATTGTTCACTACATCTTGAGTCCACAATTCAAACACGACTTAATCGAGAACCTCGGAATTTTGCCTTTGAAATTCCAAGTGCTTCGACCACCGACTCTCGTTTAAGCATTTTCAAATTTTCATCTAGAAGATTATATGAGAAAAGTGGAAAAGAAAGAATGTTGAATGCAGTTGAGAGGCAGAAAGTTCATACTTATATACTGCTTAACACGGTTGAGGTTCGTGATATGATATGGAAGTTTGATGAATGGGTTAGAGAATCAGAACCAAATAGTGATGATGAAGAACTCGATAAAAAAAGAGAGACATCATTTGCAAAGTGGTTCAAAAAAGAGGTTATGCTTTCCTCTTGTACAGATCAACATTTGAAAGTTTTAGCATTTGGACCACTAAATAAAGTTAAGTCGTATAAAGGCTATTTTGTCAATGCTTACAAGTTCCATACGGTTACTCACTGTCATGGGCAAGTCACACAAAATAGTGGTGTTTGTGTCAAGGGTGCTTGTTATGATGAGCATGAAAGTGACTACTATGGATTGTTAGAAGAGATTATAGAAGTCGAATATCGTGATGCTTCTGAAAGGTGTGTGGTTGTGATGTTCAAGTGTCATTGGTTTGATCATGTTCGAGGGGTAAGGGTAAATCATAAGCATAATATGGTTGATGTGAAACAGAAGTCTAAGGGGGGCATTGACGATCCATTTATCATTGCATTACAAGCTGAACAAGTGTATTACACGTCATATCCCTCAACAACAAAGGATTTCAAAGATTGGTCTACTGTTGTCAAGACGAAGGCAAGAGGGGTTCCTGAACTAGCAGAACCTGATGAGAATGAGAGGTTAATATGCATGACAAACACAAATGATGATATTGGACCAGTATGCCTTCAACAAGGAGGAGCAGATGTAGTTGGTAACAATACAAATGAGGATGATTTTGATAGCGGGGAAGATGGAGTAGAAGTAGATGTGAATGAACATGATGATAGTGATGTTGAGTTATCTGATGAGTCTCTTTCTTACTAATTGGTATCTAGTTAATTATTTTCTTAAACTTATACTTACATGTTGGATAGTTGATTTTGTAACTTGTATTAAAACTATTTGCTGATGCTCATTCTTATATTTTTCTTTGTAGGTATCATGTCTGGACGTAGTGTGGCTAAGAGTCGAGGTAGCATTGGAGGTAGAGGTAGCATCGGAGGTAGAGGCAGACTCATCAAATCGGGTGGTAGTCACGGGGACAGTGGTAGCGGATCAGGTGGTAGTTTTGTAAACTTACGTTCTGATGACTTTGATGATTCTTTGATTCCGGAGAATTAGGAAGGGTTTGATAGTACTCCTATCTCTGATGACGTAGAGATCTCACACATAGCACTTACTCCCGTCTATGAATCCGTTTCAAATTCTTTAACCAAGAAATTGGTTAATTTTACTCCTAATTTGGAATCGTATGTGTGTGTGTGTATATATATATAAATATATATATTTGAGTATTCTATTCTATTTTTTTAAAAAACATGAATTTTAATTTTAATAGTGTTGCATTGTTTTGTGTAGCTTTGATGATAAGGTAGCTAATAATGCAGTCACCGAGATTATAAAGAACATGTATCGTGGAGCTTGGCCGAATTGGACAAGTATTCCAAGAGTTCACAAAGGCCAAATGTTTTACCAATTTAAGGTTCTTATCTATAATTTAATTGTCTATAATTTAATCGTTATTGCATACTATATATACTGATACATAAAAAAGATACTGGCTGATGGCTGCTTTCTAGTATATATAAAAATACAAACTCTTCAATTTTAAAGAGATCTCTGTATCTAAATCTCTAGCCATTATATCTTACATCCTCGATGGCTGGCTGGCTGCCACTATCTTATTTCGGCATGTATAGTTATATATAATACACATATATTGTAACAAGTAGAATCTAGAATCTGTAGTCTGTTAAATTAGATTTATATTTCTATGTTTTGGATCTAAAATGTACAATACTGGTTTCATCTGAACATATGTCAAGAGTTATAGCTTCTAAATATATGTTAAGAGTTATGGCTTTAGTTATCATTAGGTTTTATAGTCTGTTCATAGTTACTTATGACTTACTCATTTGCAATAAATACAGAAAGATTTTCGTTGGGATGGTATAAGTGACACTTCAATGAGAAAGGTATTTTATAAGGTTTGTGGAGGGAGGCTAAGAGAAATGTTGAGAACCGCTCGTGACAAGGCATCAAGCATGGCAGCAACAGAACAACCTGGAATTGAAAATCCAAACATTAGTACCTATAACCCGGAATGGATCAACCAGTCTTTATGGTTGTTACTTGTTAGCCATTGGAATAAGCCAGAGTGGCAAAATTTATCGACAGTTAATACCGTAAACACCGAGAAACGAACAGGTGGAAGTCATACCACAGGATCAGGTGGCTTTCTCGCAGCTAGAAGAAAATTGGTATTATATACTTTTACATCTTGAGTTTTGTTTTACTGGGGGGAGACACTATTATATAACTTTTGATTTTGACATTTGTAGGAAGCAGAATTGAAGCGCCCACCAAAAGCACATGAAACCTTTATATACAACTATGTGAAGAAAGGGACAGATCCTTTTGACTTGAAGTCACCACAGGAGTTTGTTAATGATAAGTCACGTGTATTTGCTGTAAGTTCTGATAGTGCTTAACATCCTTTTGTGATACTACAAACTCCTAAATCTATGTGTATGTGTGTGTGTGTGTGGGGGGGGGGGGGGGGGCGTTCTATTTAGATTTATGTAGTAGTGTGAATTCACAACTAGAGAAATCCTTTATATTCTTGATACTTTGTGTAATAGGATAAGTTTACAAAATTGTTAAAGGAGAAGCATGGCTCTAATGAAGATGACTACCCCGATTTTGATCAAGATATATGGGATGAGTGCACTGGCAGGATAAAGAAAGGGAGATTCTACGGGTCAAGTAATTCAACAGATCCTTGCTACGTCCTGACGGGTACACCATCTTCACTCAGCACTTGTAGCTGATATGCTACACAAGGGCCACAGGTTTGTTCATTCCTCTTCAACTGATTAAGGTGTTTAGTATTAGACCCATGCCCCTTTTAAGCCTATTTCACTCACGTAGGACTTATTATTCACCTGATTGATTAAGGTTGTTGTTCAGTGTGTAGCTCCAATTACAAGGATAAATATAGAATAATTATGTCATCTCATAATTGTTGTTTTGATTTTGTCGTCGAATAGGCTAAAAGAAAAAACAATGATATATTGTAGCCTTTGTGTTGAATGCTAGCTGCAAACATCAATTCATCATAATTAAATATGTAATGATAAAATCATATTTGTAGTTTTGTTGTAACTGAAATATTAGAAAAGGAATGGAGTTTTAGATTTCTTTGTATCTGGAGTAGCAAAATTTTTCTTGTTTGCGCTCTTCATTTATGATGTCAATTTTTCTGATAGTTTAACTTGCTTTTATTTATAAGAATTTTTTTTTGAGTAGTTATTTCCTATGGTCAATAGCTTGTATTTAAGTAAAGTGGTGTAGTTAGGTTGTCATGTACTAAAAAACTATTAATCAATAAGAGATCTCGTGCTTGGTATTTGTTGGAAGAAAACCTGTTATATATTGGGGAAAGAAGAATGGAAGGGTTGATTTTTGGCTTAGTAATTTTTGGTTAGGCCACATGAAAAACTGATGGTATTTTTTGGCTTCGTAATTTGTCCATACAAGTAATATTCGCTTTTATATATATAGTCTTTTGGTTAAAACATGATAAAATATTATTTTTGAAAAGAAAAGTCTTTTATGGTTTGGGAATGGTTGCATGGCAGTCAAGCAGGATCATATAAGTATTATTCATTTGTTGTTTTTCTATAAAATAAGAGGGCAAAAGTGAAGTCCTTTGTTGTTCATGGGTTTGGGTTTAGTTGAGCAACAAAAGAGAAACAAAAAGAGTTGTCATTTTTGTTGGGTTAGGATAATGCATTGGTGTCTAGTAGCAGATTAGACAATTTTAATATGTGATGACAAAAAAGTGGTCCATACAATATGTAAGAAAGAGTCAGATTTGTTGCTTTGTGGTGTTTCTTTATAACAGTGTCGACATATATATAAGATGCACATATATATGTATATATGTTTTTCATTATACTAGTGGACCACTGTTACTAAGGTAAGTTTGTCTAGTTTTATTTATAGGACCAAATAAACCATAAAGCCAATTTAATAATTGGTGTGTTTTACTCATAGTGATACATTGGTTTTAATATTTACTGATTTTTGAGCAGCAATATTTTGCAATGTCAAATAGATATGACATATCAATTTATTATGTATCGATTATGATGGTATGATGATAATTGATATTAATAGGTACAAGTGTTGACCCAATCTTTGGAAGATATGCAAGCAAAACATGAGTTACAACAAAAGTGATTGATGATATGAAAAAACGTGAAGAAGCTCAAAGAAAGGAGCTAGAGGATTTGAAAGCAAATAACAAAGTGGAAACGGAAGAAATGAAAGCTACCATCTCCACTATGATGAAGTTTATACCCAATATGACTCCACCGTCCTAAATGTAAAGGTTTAGTCATTAGTTTGAATAATTTCAAAGCTTTTAATGTAACAACCGTACTTTTAAAATTATATATGTGCTAGTTAGGTTGTCTACATTCCCGCAAGCCATAGTTATACTGGAAGCTAGTAGGTAATGCCCCAAATCAGTAATCTAAAGCTAATGATATGTATAAGAATTTCCTAATGAAAATACCTCGGAACAAAAATTTTTAGAGGTGATCAATCGATACGATAATAATAACTTAAGACTCGCAAATTGAGATACCAATCAAAATTCCTATGGATTGCCCAACAAATCAAAAATAAAACCAAATCAAGAGGATATGATCATGATAAATAAAATTTTCAACTAAAAATATAATTGGAAGTATTATGTACGTAAAAGCGTCAAAAACTTAATAAGTAAGCATATAAGCTTAAAAATTAATACAAATCTACAACCAATGACCTATGTAACCAACTAAGAGTACAAAAATATATCCTTACACATAAATATACATGACTTATACATCCATGAACATATTCCTAACTAAAACAACCAATTACTTACATTTAACTAACTAAACATTTACAAAACAAATACATAATTAACATATACTTATACAACAACTTATACATTATAATTTAAAAAAAAAAAGAAGATAAAACCCCTCCAAATCCCCTCATGTGGCCGGCCCCCCTTTCCCCCCCCCCCCCTTCACACTTCACTTTTAAATTTCATTCTTCCAAAATCTCCCTTGAAACTCACACAAAACACATTCTTCACCTTTTACACACACAAGCTTTTATTCTCTCTCGAAAAACACTCCTCCTTTCCTTCTTCCTCTCTTCATTTCGGCTGGAAAAAAAAGGGAAAAAGGGCAAGCAAGAATCAACTTAAACTTGTATTAATAATAAGGGTTTAGGTTAGAATAAGCAAGGGTTTGATTAAGCTACATATTAAGGGTTGTTTAAGGTTGAAACAAGGGTTGTTGGAGGCTTAAGGAGTCACGAATTTTCTGCCCATTTTCATCATCAAAAACTTGTTCTTCAAGGGTATATATATCTTCATCTCTTTACTAGTTTAATCTTGTTCTTGTTTATATTAAAAAGGTTTTATCAAAAGTCCATGTTTTCTTCATGTTTCTCTTGAATATACACTTGATGAGGGCAAAGTTGATAGGATCTTTCTTTCCATGCTCATGCATGTTGAATCCATGAAGAAAGATCCAAGGATTCAACTAGTTTAAGACCCAAAAGTGTGGATATATGTTTAATAGTTCTTGATGTGTTTTTTCCTTTGAAAAATGGTTATATTTATGAATATTATGAGGGTTATATTTCTGGAAAATTTTATGAAAATATAGATTTTGTTGACAAAGTGTTGGATCTATAAAAGCTAGCATCAAAAAGGTGGATATGTGTTGATAGTTTGTAAAGTAACTTTTTATATAAAAAGATGAACATGTTGTATAAATATTTGCATATATATTTCTGGAATATTTCATGAGAAATATATTTTTATGTTGATGGATTTTTGATAGTTAAAGCTTTATGTTAAAAAGTATTGGTTTAAGTGCATGCATGCTAGATTTAAGAAGGTTGAATTGTTGTTTGGATTATGAGATGAAGCTAGGCTTGTCATAAGTGAAAAATGTGTTAATATCAAAGTTAATATTCTGGAAGAATTATGGTAATGACAAAAATATGATTATGGAACCAAACAAGGCAAAATAGGCTCGAAATCGAAAACCGAAAGCTTGTTAAAATGCATTTTGAGCACACACATGCACCATAACTTTATGACCATGAAAATGTGATGAACATACTGGAAATATGACATATTAAAAGTATAAAACTCAAGTCATTTGATGCATGGCAAGAATAAGCTCAAAAATCGTCTTTTTGGGTCAAATAATCACCAACCGAAAGCACAAAATTGCACATAGCACACCACCACCACAATCACGACTTAGAACATCAAAATATGATGGACATTCTGGACAAAATGAAATAAGAACAAAAATCCCTTTTGAAGCATTTAATTTGGTTGAGAAATGAGGCAAAAAAATCACTATTTCGGTAAACGATTTTCAATTATAAAATCCTCAAATTATAAGGACACAAGAGAGGTTGAATGGTTACAAATTTTTATTGATAAAAGTTGCCTAAAAAGTCCTGGGATTTTTGGACAAAAGCTCTTGTGATGATTTCTAAGTGTTTTTATAATTTAGTGAATTTAAAAGGGATTTTAAGGAATAAATAAATCAATAATAAATTACATAAATCATGAACTTGGACAAAATCACATAAATAATGTTAAAATAACTTAAACCTACTGGAGAAAAGTAATTTCAAGGAAAGAACCAAGTTTTACATAATTTAAGAATAAATAACTAAGTTAAAAATCACTAATTAATCACTATTATTAAATAAATAATAATAAAGCTTAAATAAATTAATAAATAAATAATATTACAAGTTTAAAAGCATAATACTCAGTAGATAATCAAAATAATTATCTATAAATTTTAAAGGTAATTTAAGAACCTAAGAATAATTATAAGGAATTATTTAATTAATTAATGAATAAATGGAATAAATAATTAATTAATAATAAATTAAGGAAATTAATATAAATCAGAAATATATTTTAAAATCCAAAATACTACTGTACCAATATCAAATAATAGTACAAAGCAAAGTGTGCAAAAGAAATCTTGCGAATCAAAGCCGAATTACCGAAATTCCAACAAACGCGCAAAAACGCTTAACGCAAAAACTACTCTTACCATGAATTCCAATTTAACCAAACATCTTGAACATCATAATACACTTTGATTCCATAATTAAGTAACAACCAAAGATAGGCAAGCCTACTAGCATAAATCTCATGATCTAGTTCACTAGTTCATGTAACACGCACTTACGTTGTGTATATTTGAATACCATGGTTTAGGCTTGCTTGGGGGACGACATCACTAGGCACACATCTCATATTTGATCAGCCCCCATTACTCTCCAATCAAGTGAGTCATAGCCCCCTTTCAAACTCTTTTATGTGTTTTACTTTCGGGGTGAAAAGCATGATAAATGAAACTACTTTCTATATATGCAATGTTTCTTGAAAGAGAGTTTGTTATATGAAATGATTCTTGATATATGAGTATGAAATGATAATAAAGGATTTATGTGATGAGCTTGAGTTCTGTCAAACCGCGGCGTTCGGTACACTACTATTTACTCCGAAAGTGGAGGCCTGTAGTTAGCTAGTTGCGCAACTAGGTTTCGTCCGCCCACCCAAAGCGTACCGTTGGAAGGTTGGTTGCCTTCGTGACAACCTCCACTTCTAGTCTGGCCCCCGGGTGTTCTAACTACCTTAAGATAATCGGGCGTCTCCATGGCTCGACCCATTATCATCATTGTTATTATTATTACGGCACTTGATTGACAGCTTGTGCTATGAATTGAATTATTGGATTGTAATCGGACTTGAATAAAATGGTAGTAGTAGTGGCTCAAGTACTTACTCATCTAAGATAATGGAATTAGACCTTGTGGTCATATGACAAGGATTTATTTACATGGGTTAAAATTGAGTTGAACAAATGATTATCAAAGGATGAATTGGAAATATTCATAGAAATTGGTGATTCCCAATTTATTTTGTTATGATGTGTATATATGCTTATTGTAATAGTTAAAAACCTATGTACTCACTCAACTCTCGTAGTTGACACTTTTTCTTCATGCTTTTCAGGTTTAGAGCAGTAGGTTTGCTTATGGACCGCTTTTGGACATTGTGTTTGTTGGTGAACGAAGACATGTAATGCAAACAGTTTATCTTTTATTCGGATTTGGACTTATGTAATGATTTTTAACACTTTACTTTGAACTATGTAATCGTTTAATTTGGAATGGTTTTAAGACTTTAATTAAGATGTTCTCCATTTAATCTTTTGTACCATGTCGTTCTGTGGCATCTCGTGTTTCCGCCGTAGTCGGGGTGTTACATTTAACTTTCGAATGATATTGTAGCTATGTTTGCGGATATTGTTTTGGATTATTATGCAATTTATATATTTATTAATACTTTTGTGGATGAATTGGTGTATTTAGATTTTCAATTTAGATTTTGCGGATTTACTTTTAGGTATATTGGAAAAATGGAATTAAATATGGAAAATATATTTTTAATTAAAAAATACCATTCGTGGGAAATCTGTGAGAAAAAAGAAAACATATTTGTGGGAAATTTGCGGGTAAAAAAATGATATCCGTGGGAAAAGCTTGGAAAAATAATCCATGGGAAATCTGCAGGAAGATATCCGTTGAAAAATCGTGGGAAAAAAATGTGGGAAATCTTTGTAACCAATAAATAACAATCCGTGGGAAATCTGTCGAAAACAAATTACGTGGGAAATCTATGGGAAATAGAGTACGTGGGAAATCTGTGGGAAGATATAGTTCATGGGAAATCAGTGGGAGGTTAAATCCGTGGGAAACTTTCCCACGAGTTATTTGCTCGTGGGAAAGCCGTGGGAAATTGTAAAGTGGTTGTGGGAAAATCCTTGGGAAAATGTTTCCCACGCCCCTTTTAACGTCGGCCAATATCTGTGGGAAATCCGGATTTCTCACGGATTTCCCACGGATGTGGCCGTGGGAAATCGACGATTCTGTAGTAGTGTAAGTTGTTAGGTCCAGATTTACTGGACTCGCTCCAGACGTGACTACTGGAGCCCTCTGAAGATTTATCCAGAAATTATGTGAAGACCAGTGAACAACCTACTTGTACAGGAATCTGGATTCCACCAGATTTGTTCACTGGACTTTACTCCAGTCAAGATCTTTCCACTGAAGAACATTCTCACTGAAGTCAAAGACTGAAGTCTGAAGAAAGAAGTCTAACAAATAGCGGAGCTCACTGGAAGACTTACCAGATCTCCTGACTAGAGTCCTTGTCAGTGTTCTAGACCTTACAAGTCTGAACACTGATTACGAGGAATTGACTTTATGCCTTTACATGCCTTTACCCGGACAATCCATTTGTCCTTTGTTAAAAGCCTTACACGCATGTAAAGGTGGTTCGTTAATTAGAAGACAAGTCACTATCATGTGACTTTATTCTTGTACTTTAATCAATGTATTTAAGGAATTAAAGTAATTTCCTTAAATGCATGTAACCATATTTGTACGGCAAAAAGAATATTATATTTATTCTTTTTGCCTATAAATACCAAGTCACTTCCCTCGTCCAAAACACACTTTTGCAATTTGGTGCTTTTGCTCAAATACTCTCGATCTAAACAGTTATACTTCACAACTTTAAGTATTTCGATCAAGGAGTTTATTTAGCAAAGTTAGATCACTTGTAATTCATAGGTTGTTTAGATACTTACTTTGTAATATCTTGTTCCGCAAAAACCTTGTATTTTATTTAACATCAATAAATAAAATACACTTGAAAAATTACATTGTGTCTCACCATTTACTTTACTTGCTTATCTTTATATTGTTTAAGTTCGTATTACTCTATATATATTCTTGCATTTATATTTATTGTAATACTAGTCCAATCTAGTGCTTACTTGACGTTTCATACTAGTCCTATCTAGTGATTACTTGACTTGTTGTATTCTACACTTGTGGGTTAAACCATCGAGTGAGGGACTTCATATAAGTAACTTAGATGAACACGTGTAAGATCAAAAGTCGTGAGTCGGGTCTATGCCATATAATTCTATATGCGAATGACTAAACTATGTTCTCCCTTGTAGAGACATGGCACCAAGAAGAGCCGGCGAAGAGACAAGTACTGAGGCTAGGCGTCAGGAGGAAGAGGCCCGAAGGAGGACCGAGCTAGCTGACCTCATTTCTCAACAAATCAACTCCGTTATGCCAACCATTGCCACCCAAATCGCAGAGAATGTGACCGCTACACTTAACATGGCTAGGAGACAAGATAGAGGAGGCAATGCCAATGATAGGAATGCCTACAAAACTTTCACTTCTTGCAACCCTAAGGAATTCTATTGGACGGAAGGTCCTGTTGGTTTGCTCACATGGTTCCAAAGCATGGAAGTCATCTTGAACATCATTGATTGTGCAACGGCCGACCGTGTCAAGTTTGCGGCTAGCAAGCTCCAAGGAAGGGCACTCGCTTGGTGGAACCTCCAAGTCACTACGAGGGGTCAAGCCGTGATGAGTTCCTTGACTTGGGAGCAGCTCAAAGAAGAGATGAAGCGGGAATATTGTCCTAGACCAGCCATGCAAAAGTTGGAGATCGAATTTTGGAACCATGCTATGAAAGGAATGGAGTTGGAGGCATATGCAATTCGTTTCCACGAGTTCTGTGTGCTAGTGTCTGACATGGTGAACACTGAGGCAAAGAAGGTTGAGAGGTTTATTTATGGATTAGTATTGGAGGAAAGATTGATGGTCACGACAGCAAACCCCACCAAACTTGAAGAAGCAGTGAGTTTGTCAACAAGTTGGTTAATGACTTGGTTAGGACCGGGAAATACTCACGAGGCGAGTCAAGTTCAAGGTAAGGAGGAGGAAACCGATTTGGTGATCGTAAGGGGAATGAGCCTAATAAGAGGCAAAAGATTGTAAGAAACTATGGTGTTACCGAAGTTAACCCCAACCCGAACCGTGGGTAGCCTCCGAAGTGCAATCGTTGTGGATACAACAATCTTGGTGAGTGTAGGCATTGCACGATTTGTAACCGATTGGGACACCTTGTTGCCACTTGCCGCAATGGAGCAAGAGTTAGAGGAAACCAGGGAGTATGTCATGAATGTGGAGGTACAGATCATTGGAGGAACGCATGTCCTAGGCTGGGAAGAGCTCAAAGTAACCGAGGAAATGGAAATGGAACCCGTGGCAACCATATGAATGCAGGAAACCGTGGAAATCAAGCAAATCAAGGAAACAATAGGAATCAAGTGAATCAAGGAAATGGTGGAAACAGGGCGAACAATGGGAATCAAGGGAACAATGCAAACCGGAACCATGGAAATCAAGGAGGTCAAACTCGAGGAAGGGTGTACGGAATGGGTGCGAATGAGGCAAGGGATGACCCTAATGTCATCGTAGGTACGTTTCCATTAAATAATCTTTATGCCTCTATGTTGTTTGATTCTGGAGCCGAAAGAAGTTTTATTTCTTTTGAATTTAAGGAAATGATTGATAAGAAACCTAGTGAGCTTGATGAAACTTACTATATTGAATATGCTAATGGAAACGAGAATGAGACTAGGGAAATTATTTCAGATTGTAAGTTAACTTTAGATGAGAAGGATTATAGCATAGACTTAATTCCCAATTCCCATAGAAATAGGAAGCTTTGATGTGATAGTAGGAATGGATTAGTTGTCTAAAATGCGTGCTGAAATACTTTGCCATGAAAAGGTCATTAGGATTCCCTTAGATAATGATGAAGTGCTTATAATACAAGGCCATAAGGCGGGAGTCCAACCCAAGATAGTGTCATCTATGAAGGTAAGGTTATATTTACGTAAAGAATATCACACATATTTGGCATAAGTGGTGGATAAGCAAGTAAAAAGTAAGGACCCTCATAAGGTCATGGTGGTTAGGGACTTTCTAGATGTGTTCCCTGACGAACTACCTGGACTTCCACCTACGAGGCAAGTGGAGTTTACGATCGATTTAGTTCCTGGGGCAGCCCCCATAGTTAAAGCACCGTATAGGTTAGCGTCCTCCGAAATGCGAGAACTTTCTGAGCAATTGCAAGAATTGCTTGATAAAGGTTTAATCCAACCTAGTTCTTCGCCTTGGGGTGCTCCAATTCTTTTTGTAAAGAAGAAAGATGGATCTTTGAGAATGTGCATAGATTATAGGGAGTTGAATAAATTAACGATCAAGAATAGATATCCGCTACCACGAATAGACGATTTGTTCGATCAACTTCAAGGAGCGTCACATTTCTCAAAAATCGATCTTAGATCCGGCTATCATCAATTGAGGGTACGGGAAGAAGATGTACCCAAAACAGCTTTTAGATCTCACTATGGGCATTACGAGTTTCTAGTGATGCCATTTGGACTCACAAATGCGCCTGCAGTTTTCATGGATTTAATGAATCGAATTTGTAGGCCATACTTGGACAAATTCATGATAGTATTCATTGATGACATTCTGATATACTCTAGAAGTAAGGATGAACATGAGAAACATCTGAGAAAAATCTTGCAGTTACTTAGAGACGAGAAGCTATACGCTAAGTTTTCTAAGTGTAAACTTTGGCTATGACAAGTCCAATTTCTTGGACACGTTGTGAACAAATAAGGAATCCATGTAGATCCAGCTAAGATAGAAGCGATCAAGAAGTGGGAGACACCCAAGACGTCGACGGAAGTGCATAGCTTCCTAGGTTTGGCGGGCTTGTTAGGTCCAGATTTACTTGACTCGCTCCAGACGTGACTACTGGGGCCCTCTGAAGATTTGTCCATAAATTATGTGAAGACCAGTGAACAACTTACTTGTATAGGAATCTGGATTCCACCAGATTTGTTCACTGGACTTCACTCCAGTCAAGATCTTTCTACTGAAGAACATTCTCACTGAAGTCGGAGACTGAAGTCTGAAGAAAGAAGTCTGACAAATAGCGGAGCTCACTGGAAGACTTACCAGATCTCCTGACTGGAGTCCTTATCAGTGTTCTAGACCTTACAAGTCTGAAAACTGATTACGAGGAATTGACTTTATGCCTTTACATGCCTTTACCCAGACAATCCTTTTATCCTTTGTTAAAAGCCTTATACGCATGTAAAGGTGGTTGTTTAATTAGAAGACAAGTCACTATCATGTGACTTTATTCTTATAATTTAATCAATGCATTTAAAGAATTAAAGTAATTTCCTTAAATACATGTAACCATATTTGTAGGGCAAAAATAATATTATATTTATTCTTTTTGCCTATAAATACCAAGTCACTTCCTCGTCCAAATTACATACTTTTGCAATTTGGTGCCTTTGCTCAAATACTCTCGATCTAAATAGTTATACTTCACAACTTTAAGTATTTCGATCAAGGAGTTTATTTAGCAAAATTAGATCACTTGTAATTCATAGGTTGTTTAGATACTTACTTTGTAATATCTTGTTCCGCAACAACCTTGTATTTTATTTAACATGAATAAATAAAATACACTTGAAAATTACATAGTCTCTCACCATTTACTTTACTTGCTTATCTTTATATTGCTTAAAGTACGTATTACGTTATATATATATATTCTTGCATTTATATTTATCTAGTCCAATCTAGTGCTTACTTGATGTTTCATAGTAGTCCTATCTAGTGATTACTTGACTTGTTGTATTCTACACTTTTGGGTTAAATCATCGAGTGAGGGACTTCATAATTGGTATCAGAGCAGAAGGCTAACATACTTGCCTAGATCTGCATTTTCTCAATGGCCAACCCAGAGAATACGCAAGGAAACCCTTCAAACACCGGATCTCCACCCATAAATGAATTTGAACAGACTAATGACCATGTTAACAATAATCCACCACCACCACCTCCTATTCCTGCTTCTCCATACGTGCATGTGCACTACTCAAAAACTCTTGTTTTCAAATTCAGTGGGAATGGTGATAAATTTGGCACATGGAAAGCTAGGATGTTATTACATGTTACTGGTATTGAGAGGAATATTGTTAAAATTTTAAATGAAGGACCCTATATTCCTAGAAGTCCTCACAATCCACTTCTTGATCTAACTGGAGCAAGATCTGGGTGGGAAAAGAGGGAGGAACATTAGTCTGAAGAGGAAACGAGACTGGTCAATATTAACACTACCTTAAAAGTCATGATCCTCGGGGCCGTTCCTGAAACTCTTGTTCCCACACTAGTGCTTTATCCTAGTGCTAAAAGCATGTGGGATGAACTAGTGAACCAGTATGAAGGTGGTGATGATACTATTGTTACCAGGAAAGTGGCTTTGAATAAGAAGTACGAGTCATTTTTTGCCCTACCCAATGAATCATTAACTGGTACCTACACCAGATTTATGTCTATCATAAACCAGTTGAGAGGGCTTGGGGTAAAAAAAGACAAGGACATACTTCTTGAAAAGTTTTGTGACATTCTTCCATCCAAATGGTCTCATATGATCGTGGTCTTGAGACAAGGTAAAACCTTGCACTCTCATACTTTGTCAACATTGTATGGAGCCTTCAGATTCACTGAAGAGAATCAAGCCCAGAGAATTGAGGCAGAAAAAGATGCTATTAATCATGCTTCCAGTAGTTCCCCTATGGTTAGTCATACTGAACCACCATGTGCAGCATTAATGTCTTCCGAAAATGTATTTTCGATGAAGAAGATGATGTTTGAATTAATGGATTCTAGAGTCATGAATCAGTTGATGATGAAGAGGAAAGAGATTGTTGTTATATGGCTCTAGCTGATGAAGAGCATCTTGTGAAAGAAGATGTCACATCTGGAAGATGGGTGTAACAGATTATGACAAAGAAACTGATCTGGAATTAAAATTGGACATTGCAGAAGCTTTAAACTCTGATTTAATGTTTGTGGAAACTGTTCGTTCAGAAATGTCAAATAATTTTGAAACAGATATTTCTGAAATGGCAAATTTACAATCAAAGTTAAAAGATTTGCAAGATATTGAACTCGCTTTCAAAGCACAAGTTTTAACAAAAGAAGAACTGGAAAATATTTTAACAAAAGAAAAACATGTTATCCAGTCATGTCTTGAGACCAAGAAACCATATGATGCTGCACGTAACCGGTACCCCTCCCAAAAACGTGTATATCTGGGGGGTGATGTCAATGCTGCTGCATTAGTACCTGTTGTTGACCGATTGCCTGAAGTGTTAAAACCTAGCACTATTTATGATGAACCAACAACACCCAAAACTTGTATTATTCCTCCTGTTCAATTGTCTGAGGTTAAGGCTGGAGCTCCCCAAATGAATGCTCCAGTCAAGAAGGTTAAGCTGAATAAACCTTTGCCTCAATCATCTTCTAAAGAACCCCAGGTTCAGAAAAAGAAGAATGTTGTTCCTCCACCTAAGCCAAAAGTACAGTCATCTGGAGAGGCTATGGTGTCATCTGATGAAACTATATTGCTAAGGCTGGAGAGTCAGTTTCAACTACTGGCTCGTCAAGTTCAAAGTTCCAATGTAAGAATTAACAATTTTGAGGGTACTTCATCTGGCCCTAAACAAAATACAAATCCTTTTTCAAAGAAAGAAAATTTGAGCACATCTATTGATAAGAAAAAGAAAAAGGTTTCAAGACTGTCAGTTCCAGTGGTGTTTACTGAGAAACCCACCTTTTTTGAAAGTGAAATCAACCAGATACCAGCCGGGAACCAGAGAACCCATCAGTCGATGGGTTCACAAACCTTTAAACTAATAATCTGGTGGATGTGCAGGGCGATCGAAAGAAATATATTTGGTATCTTGACAGTGCTGCTGGAAGGATAATGACCTATGTAAGACCCTGCTGGAGGAGTTCGTAGTTTCTGACGGACCCTCTATTACTTTTGTAAATGATGGTTCTGGAATGACTGAGGGATATGGTGTTTTGAATAATGGTCAAGTCAAATTCAAACGAGTGGCTTGAAATATAACCTCATAATTCTGAGCCAGTTGTGTGATGATGGCTACCAGGTGTTATTTAACATTTCTCAGGGCATCATATTTAATAAGGATTAGAAGGTAGTACTGATTGCTCCCAGAAAAGGGAATGTGTACTTGATGGATATGGAAAGCTCTCCTTTAAAACAGTGTTTCTATACCAAGGCTGATGAAGATACAAACTGGCTATGGTATAAAAGGTTATCCCATTTAAATTTCAAAAATATTAACAAGTTGTCCAGAAAACAACTTGCAGATCGGATACCTTCTGTCTCCTTCAAAAAGGAAAGGCCATGTCCAGGATGTGAGATGGGTAAGCAGAAATGCACCAGTTTCAAGACAAAACAAAATTTTAGCATATCTGAACCTCTTCATATGCTTCATATGGACCTTTTTGGTCCAGTGAATGTTAAGAGTCGTGATGGTAAGAAATATACCCTGGTAGTTGTTGATGAATACTCCAGATATTGTTGGGTAATATTTCTTAGGTCAAAGATTGAAACTGCTGCTGAAGTCATCGCTCTTATCAAGGAAATTGAACTCAAATATAAGCGAAAAGTGTGTTAGTTAAGAAGTGATAATGGAACAGAATTCCAGAATGCAACTCTGGAGAAATTCTGCATTAACACTGGCATCTCCCAGAATTTCTCATCAGCACATACTCCAGAGCAGAATGGAGCTGTAGAAAGAAAGAACAGAACGCTGATAGAAGCTTCCAGGAGTATGCTTGCTGAATCTGGTCTTCTTAAAATGTACTGGGCTGAAGCAATTGCAACTGCTTGTCACACCCAAAATCGCTCAGTATATGTGAAGAGACACAAGAAGACATCCTATGAAATAAATAAAAAGCAATTGCGACTCCAGTCAGTTTGACAAATTTGATGCCAAAGCTGTTGAAGGATATTTCTTAGGATATTCAGCCATTCGCAAAGCCTTCAGAGTTTACAATAAAAGACTGGAAAAGGTCCAGGAGTCAATTCATGTCACATTTGATGAGTCAAATGAAGCAATCAATAAAAAGCCAACCCTTAATTCTCCCCCAGAAAGTCCAATTATCTTTGGTGAATCTAATCCTATCAACTATAATAAAGATTCATCTGAAGATGTTTCCAGTCATCCTGACTTGGAACCAGTGCAAATTGAAAACCTCCCAGTAATACTTCATTTTATCCTTCAATAAGTTTCAAACTAGCCTCTGAACTTGTTATTGGATCAGATGTTCGTACTACACCACCAGTATCAAATTCAATTGATTTTGAGCCAGTAATTCAAGAAATGCCTTTAAATGAAGAATTTCATGATGCAAATCATGATCTTATAGATTCTGATGTTAATTAAATTCCATTCCAGAAAATTAATTAAATTCTTGCACTGATATTGTTGTAAGAAACAATCCTGGTCAATACTCTAAGTAGACAAAAGCTCACCCAATCAACCAGATTATCAGTGACTCCAGTAGAGGGGTTCAGACCAGAAGTGCCTCCAATGAACAATGTTTATATGTCAGCTTCTTATCACTGATTGAACCGAAGAAATTTGACGAGGCAATGAATGCCCCAAGCTAGGTGACAACTATGCAAGAAGAGCTTCACCAGTTCGAACAAAATAAAGTTTGGAATCTGGTTCCTCCTCCAGTTGGCAAAAAAGAACCAATTGGAACCAGATGGGTCTTCAGGAATAAGGTTGATGAAGATGGTCATGTGATCAGAAATAAGGCCAGATTGGTGGCACAAGGGTACATCCAGACAGACCTTGACTTTGAAGAATCATTTGCACCAGTTGCAAGGTTAGAAGCCTTCAGAATGTTTTTAGCCTTTACTGCTCATCATAAATTCAAGATCTACCAGATGGACGTAAAGAGTGCATTTTTGAATGGAGAATTACGAGAAGAAGTTTATGTCAAGCAACCTGCAGGCTTCATTGATGAAAAGCATCCACATTGGGTATATCGTCTGGACAAGGCACTGTATGGCCTCAGACAAGCCCCTCGAGCCTGGTATGATACTCTGACCAAACACTTATCAGAAAACGGTTTCAAAAGAGGTGGAATTGACAATACCTTGTTTATTCTTCGTGAAAGAGGTAATGTTCTGTTGGTACAAGTTTATGTTGATGATATTATTTTTGGTTCTACTGATGAATCTTTGTGCAAGAAATTTTCAAAAATCATGTCTTCAAAATTTGAAATGAGTTTGATGGGTGAATTAACATTTTTTCTTGGACTCCAGATTAAATAAACCAGTGATGGTATTTTTATTAATCAAGAAAAATATGGTAGAGATATTTTAAGAAAATTCAATATGAATTCTTCACCTTCAAAATCAACTCTAATTTCTGCACCTTTAACAATAGATTCAGACCCTGATGGGAAGCCAGTGAACACCATTGCCTATAGAGGCATGATTGGTTGACTAATGTATTTAACTGCTAGTAGACCATATATAATGTTTGCAACATGTCTTTGTGCCAGATATCAGTCCAACCCAAAAGAATCTCATCTGGCGGCTGTAAAGCGCATTTTGAAGTACCTTAAGGGTACTCCCAGTTTAGGTCTTTGGTATCCCAAAGGCTCATGCTTAGATCTAATGGGTTACTCATATTCAGATCATGCAGGTTGTAAGATAGACAAGAAATCCACTACTGGTAGATGTCATTTCCTTGGTGGCAAACTGGTGAGCTGGACCAGTAAGAAGCAAACTTTAGTCTCTTTATCCAATACTGAAGCAGAATATGTGTCTGCAGCCAGTTGTTGTGCTCAGATACTCTGGATGAAGCACCAGTTGCTTGATTATGGCATTAAGTATTCAAAGACCCCTATCTTTTGTGACAATACCAGTGCCATTGCTATCTCAAACAATCCAATCATGCACTCCAAGACGAAACACATTGATGTCAGGTATCATTTTATTCGCGATCATGTAATGAAAAATGATGTTGAAATCCACTTTATTCCCACTGATAAACAACTTGCTAACATATTTACAAAACCTTTGGATGAGAAAACTTTTCAAAATCTTGTCAGTGAGTTGGGAATGTTGAACCCTTAATCTGGAACCTTGTTATGAACGCCTTTGTGACACTGGCAGGGTTCTTTGATTCCAGATTTATAAATCTATACCAGTAAAGCTATCGAACGCCTTTGTGATACTATCTTTGCATTGATAGATTTATGGATCACCATTCCAGGGGGAAAGACTCAGACCACATTTTTTTTATATATCTAAGTTTCAGGGGGAATTTATTAATTTATTTTCTCACTGGACAAATTTTTCTGGAAAATGTTTCTAGTACCTTGTAAATGTGTCCCTCTCATTAATACTGGATAAGTTGATGTGCATGTTTGAAGTGACTTCAGTCGCTTTGTAAATGTGTCCCTCTCATTTGTTTATATTTGTTGATCTGCGTGTTTGAGGATTACCAGAATGGTCTAATCTGGGTTCTTACTGGAGTGTCCCTCCAGTATACCATTAATGCATATTCTACTGGCCTAATCCACCAGTGTAACTGGAGTGTCCAGTCAACCTCCAGATGCATTAAAATGAGTCTTTATGTGTCAAATCTATATTTTTTTTAATACTTGATGCTAGTGCATGCCAACCTTACAATTTTTCATCTGGACAATTACTGTTCAACTTACGTGGCATAACTTTTTCAACTTAAATGATGGTTTTTGTTACCTTGGGAAGACAAAAGTGCAAGTTGGTAATTTTTTTGTGGGCTGTCAACTGTCATACATTTATGTGTGATGGGAAACATTAAATTCGGATGTTAAAACCGATCAAAATTGTTTTGAAATTTTTTCAAACTTACCGTTTTGAATTCCATTTTCTCTTTCCTCTATAAATACCCATATTTACCTTCACTTTTAGTTTTATCTCTAAAATCATTTACTCCCAAATCTTCAAATTCCTTCATTTATTTCCTTCTTCATTTACTCTCCAATCATCATCATCTCTCTTCATAAATTTCTTTTATCAATCTTTAACTTCTTTAGTTTCATCTTCATATATCTCAAATGGCTCCCAAACCTTCTCCTAAAAATCTTCTAGCCGCTAATTATGCTCCTGCTGATAATGTTAAAAAGGCAAATCATATATCTCTTTCTGCTGATGCCATCCGAATAAATATGAATAACTGGATGGCCAAACTCTCAACCAATCACTCTGCAACATCCATTATTGGAAGGTTGAATACCTTCTTCTTGATCAGTCCACTATATGGTGCCCTAACCCTAAATCCGGGCAAAATGTATCACGATTATCTTTGTGAGTTTTGGTATACTGCAGTGTTTGTGGAAAGTGATGAATCCATCCACTACACACTAAATTAAGGCACCAAAAGCTTCACAATTACTGTTGATTCCCTCAGATATGCCCTGAGGATGAATTATTTTGATGAGAATGAGATGCCCATTGAAATTCCCTCTGTCATCCGGCACACATATAGTTGTATGTCCACAACTTTTTCCTTACTTCTAAACTAGAAAACTTGTTGAATGCATGCATATATACATTTAACCTATACTTATACATAATATATACCAACAACCACGAACCATTTTAAAATTTAAACAAACTAATCCCCTATTTTCTACCCTCCTAAGGCCGTCCCCCCCCCCTCCCCCATAAACATCCCCCAATCAAAATACAAGACTCCTTTACACTCCCCATACACTTAACACCCAGAACTCTTACACTCCCATTTCTCACACACACTTCACACACAAATTCTCTCCACTCAAGAAACCCTTCTCTTCTCTTTTCTCCTTTCTTATTTTCGAGAGCAACAAAGCAACAAAAAGGAAGAAAAGTTCATCTAAACACTTATTAATAATAAGGGTTATAGGCTAGATTAATAAAGGTTTGATTCAAGCATATTTTAAGGGTTGTATTAAGGTTTGAAAAAGGGTTATTTGGAGCTATATAGGTCACAAAAATTCTGCCATCTTTTCATCTTCAAAAAGTGTTCTTTAAGGGTATAATCTTCATCCTCTTCACTAGATTAATCTTCTCCTTGTTCATATTAAAAAGGTTTAATCAAAAGTTCATGCTTTCTTTATGTTTTTTTTTCAAATATACACTTGATGAAGGCAAAGTTGATAGGATCTTTCTTTCCATGCTCATGCATGTTGAATCCATGAAGAAAGATCCAATGATTCAACTAGTTTAAGACCCAAAAATGTAGATATAGATTATGAAGCTTTTAAAGTAATTTTTCCTTTGAAAGATGGTGATGTTTTTATATATTTTGAAGTTATGATTTATGGAAATTTTAAAAAAAATATGGACTTTTGATGATGTGTTGTAGGGTCTATAAAAGTTAGCATGAAAAGTGTTGAGATATGTTGATAGTTGTAAGATAATCTTTTTGCATGAAATGATGGACATGTTTTATATAATTTTATGTTCATATTTCTGGAAATTTTCTGGAATTTTTCATAAAAGTGTGTTTTTGTGTTGATGGATTATAGATGGATAAAGATTTATTGTTAAAAAGTTGAGATAATTGCATGTTTGTTAGATTTAAGAAGGTTGGATCTTTTGTTGAATCATGAGATGAGGCTAGGCTTGTTCTAAGTGAAAAATATGTTAAATCTGATGCTAGTAATCTGGAAAAATTGATAAAATATCAAGGATATAAAGCTTAGATCAAAACATGTTAAAATAAGCTAGAAATCACAAACCGAAAGCTTGCAAAAATGTATTTTGAGCACACACATGCACCATAATTGTTAGGTCCAGTTTATGCTATAAACTGGAGCTCTCCAGCGATATCTGGAGAGCATGCAGAATTGTCCGAAATATTATAAGTCCAGTTGCATTGTACAGTTTTAGCAACTGATGACTTCCTCTAGTTGAGATCTGAAGACTAGAATCTGAACACCTTCCAGTTGAAATCGAAGACAACAAATGGAAGACAGAGATTGGCAATGGTAGCGAAGCCCAGTTGACAATCTACCAAATCAATCAACTGGAGAATCTTCCAATGTAAATGCTCTTACAAAGCTTTACACTGATTACGAGGAGGACCTTTTACACTACATCCTTTTAACCGGACAATAATCTTATCTCTGGATAAAAGTGCAAATATGTAGAGTGGTTGAATAAAGTAACCTTTTGTCTTACTTTATTTAGCACACACACAAAGGATTATTTAACAATACTTTTGTATGCTGTCAACCATATTTGTACGTCGAAGTTGAGATCCCAATGCTCAATCTTCGACTATAAATAGAGGTCCTTGCACAAGCATTTTCACAACTTTGCAAATACATACATTCTGCAATATTGGTGAATTTGTGCAATATTCTCTCAATCGCAAAAAGGAACATTTCACAGCTTTAAGTGTTTCGATTGTTTAGGAGAATTTCCAAGTTTAGATCAATTGTATTTCATGGGTTGTTAGGATATTTAAATTCTTGTATTATCTTGGTTCCGCAACAACCTTGTATTTTATTTAAACAATTAATAAATAAAATACACTTGAAAATTACATATTGTCTCACCAATTTATATACTTGCCATTTATATTATTGCATTGCATTGACTTACACATTCTGTCACCTTAATATATTAACTCCAGTTAACCTGGTACACAATCAATCTAAACTGGTCATATCCAGATTAATTGATTGTGTTGCAAAGTTCACTCACCATTGACATAGAGGTGTCTTCAGCACCCATCTAGTAATAGTTAGGACTTACTAGTGGTATCAGAGTAGGCAGGTTGAATTGTTTCAATTCTATAACCTAGGTCTGCTTCGATGGCCGCTGAAGGTGAGAATGGTTCTGGTCCAAATGAATCTAATCCTAATGTTACAACTCCTTTAAATACCAACGCTCCTCGTCCTCCTCCTACTCCTGGAGCTAACCATGTTCATGTACATTACTCCAACACTCCTGTTCCCAAATTCGATGGGAATGGTGAGACATTTGGTACATGGAAGGCTAGAATGCTCTTGCATTTTGGTGGGATAGAGAGGTATATGTTGAAAATCCTTAAGGATGGACCATATATACCCATGTCCAGTGGTGTTAGCCCTCTTCTCGACCCTACTGGGAGAAGAGGCACCAGGGAAAAATCTGAGGAACATTGGTCAGATGAGGATCACAGACTGGTTGATCTTGATACCAGACTGAAAAACATGATCCTTGCTACTATTCCTGAGGAACTAATTCCAACATTTGTGCTATTTCCTAGTGCAAAATCTATGTGGGATGAATTAGTTCTCCAGTTTGAAGGAGGAAATGACACCATTGTCACCAGAAAGGTTGCTCTTAATAAGATGTATGAATCCTTCTTTGCTTTTCCCAATGAAAGCTTAACTGGTACTTATATCAGATTTACTGGCCTAATTAATCAACTTAGAGGCTTGGGAGTGGAGAAGGATAAGGATATTCTTCTTGAAAAATTCTGTGATGATTTGCCATCCAAATGGGCACACATGGTTCTTGTCTTAAGACAAGGTAAGACCTTGCGACCTTGCACAGCCATACTCTTGCTTCCTTTTATGGAGCCTTCAGATTCACTGAAGATAATGATGCTGCAAGAATATTGGCTGAGCAAGATGCTTTAAACCATGTTCAGAGTTCCAAGGCTGCCAACTTTATTGGGCAACCTTGTGCTGCTTTAATGTCTACTGAGAATGTCCAGTTACATTCTATAAAGGAAATGTTAAACAACTTACTGAACTCTGGCCTAACCACAAATCTAAGTAATGGTTGTGAGGAAACTGACGATGATGATCTGGTAGCCATGATTGCTAAAACCTTTAATAGGTTCAAGCATAAATCTAATCGATTTAATGGGTCCAATAATGCTTCCAGTTCAATTTCACTGGATAAGGCTAATCTTACCTGCTACAAATGTGGTAAGAAAGGTCATTTCATGAAGGAATGCATATCTAGTCAGTTGATTATAAGGCCAAATACAAGAAACTTAAGGCCCAGATTGCTCTCATGTCACTTGAACAAGAAAAAGAGAAAGAAAAGAACAAGTGCATGATGGCTCAAACTGAAGGGAAATGGGAACTCTCTGATGACTCATCTGATGATGAAGAAAAGATTAGAGATGTGTGTTTCATGGCATTAGAAAATCAACAACCAGTGGTGAAAGATGATGTTGTTTCTGGAAGATGGGTTGACATCATTTTAAAGAAGGTATTACGATGTCGAGTTAGATTCAGAACTAAAACTGGATATTGCTGAATCATTGAATGATGACTTGTTATTTGTTGAAACCATAAGAACTGACTTGTTATGATTCCTCTGACACTGCCAAATCTGAATCCACTACGACCAACCCTGTTGAGGTCAAAAGTTGAGCCAAGAAGGCTAAAGCTCCAGTTAAAAAGGAATCTGGTGACAATCCTCTACCTCACAAGTCAAATGAGTCCACAACTCAAAAGACTAAAACCCCCGCTGAGCCCAAGTCCATAGGCCAGCAGCCTGATGAGAAAAGCATTTTGTTAAAAATGGAAAATCAACTCCAAAGTTTGTCAAGGCAGGTACAAAGTTGTACTGCCAGAATTAAAAATTTGGAGGTAGCTGCATCTTCCTCAGTTGAAAAACAAAATGTCAAAACCCCTCCTCAAAAACAAAAGACAAAACAATCCACTCAGAAAGGAGCAAACTCTGAAAATAAAAAGGAGGATAAAGTTCCACTCAAACCAATTGTTTTTACTCCTGAAGCTGGAGAGAACCCTCCAGTCTCTTCATCCAGTTCTACACCAAGTCAAACTCCTGGGACTTCTCAGAAGAAGTCCAGTGGACCCATCAAGAAAAGATGGGTTCACAAAAATAACTAATTACTTACTTGGATGTGCAGGGCGATCGAAAGAAGAATATTTGGTATCTGGACAGCAAATATTTGGTAATGATGGAAGTGGGAAAACTGTCTGTGATGGCCGGACTATGACCGGATGTAAGCCCCTGCTGGAAGAGTTCACTGTCTGTGATGGACCGGCAGTGACATTTGGTAATGATGGAAGTGGGAAAACTGAAGGATATGGTGTTGTTGACAATGGGCAGATCCAGTTCACAAGAGTTGCATTTGTTAATGGTTTGAAATATAACCTGATAAGTGTCAGTCAACTTTGTGATGACGGATATAGGGTATTGTTCGATATTGCTCAAGGCACTGTTTTTAACAAGGATTGGAAGGTAGTTATGATTGCACCAAGAAAAGGGAATGTGTACATCATGGACATGGAGCCTGCTCCAAAAGAGCGTTGTTTCTATGTCAAGGCTGATGAGGACACCAACTGGCTGTGGCATAAATGGCTATCCCACCTTAATTTCAAAAATATCAACAAGTTGTCAAGAAAGCAACTGGTGGATGGGATACCTTTGTTTTCCTTTAAAAATGAGAAGCCATGTCCAGGGTGTGAAATGGGCAAAAAGAAAAGAGCCAGTTTCAAGACCAGGCAGAATTTCAGTATCACTGAACCTCTTCACATGCTTCATATGGATCTCTTTGGTCCAGTGAATGTTCAAACTAAAGCTGGCAAGAGATACACTTTAGTTGTGGTCGATGAATACACCAGATTTTGTTGGGTCATATTTATCAGATCAAAGAGTGATGTACCTGGTGAAATTATCTCTCTCATCAAAAGAATTGAACTCAAGTATACCAAGAAAGTGTGTCAGTTGAGAAGTGATAATGGTACATAATTCATTAATAAAGAATTGGAGACATTTTGCACTGACACTGACATTTCTCAAAACTTCTCGTCAGCTCGTTCTCCAGAGCAAAATGGTGTGGTTGAAAGGAAGAATCGCACATTGATTGAAGTTGCCAGAAGTATGTTATCTGAATTTGGTCTTCCCACCTGTTTTTGGGCTGAAGCTGTGGCAACTGCTTGTCACACCCAAAACCGGTCAGTTTATGTCAAGAGACACAGGAAGACTGCCTATGAAGTCCTCAAGAATCGCAAACCAAATATTGGATACTTTCATGTATTTGGTTGTCCAGTTTATATCTTAAACGATTCTAGTCAGTTGGAAAAGTTTGATGCAAAAGCTGACGAAGGTGTCTTTGTGGAGTATTCAAATATAAGAAAAGCCTATAGACTTTATAATTATAGACTCCAAAAGGTATATGAGACAATTCATGTCACATTCGATGAATCAAATGAAGCAATCAACAAGAGACCAACCCTTGATTTATCTTCAGTTGTCCCAGTTGATTTTGGTGTATCTGATCAAGTTCATCAATCAGTTACTGCACCAGAAAATGTTCCAGACATCAAGTCTTGGAACCAGTTAAGGAAAAGAAGAGCTCTAGTGACACCTCATTTTATCCCTCTATCAGTTTTAACCTACCTGAAAAACTGGTAATTGGATCTGATGTACGTGCCACAACAACACCAGAACCAGTTCAAGCTTCTCCAGTTCTTCAAGATATACCTTTGTTTGAAGATAATCGTGTTAACTCTTCAGTTGACACTGATGATGAAGTTGAAGTAGTTTGGACTGATCCTCCTCCAGTTGTTACATCTATTGGAGATCGTTAGGTGTCTTGCACTGATGTTGTAGTATATCAACCTAGTCAATACACTAAATGGACTGCTGCTCATCCCATTGAGCAAATTATTGGCAATCCGGATAGTGGGGTTCAGACTAGAAGAGCCACAAGTGATCAATGCTTGAACGTCACCTTCTTATCACTGATTGAACCAAAGAAGATTGACGAGGCTTTGGCAGATCCAAGCTGGGTTGAAGCTATGCAAGAAGAACTCAACCAGTTCGAAAGGAACAATGTTTGGGAACTTGTTCCTTGTCCTCCAGGGTTAAAGAAAGAACCCATTGGAACGAGGTGGGTCTATCGTAACAAGATGGATGAAGATGGCAATGTTGTAAGGAACAAAGCAAGATTGGTTACCAAGGGTTATTGTCAAGCAGAAGGTGTTGATTTCGATGAAACTTTTGCTCCAGTTGCAAGACTTGAAGCCATTAGAATTTTCTTGGCTTATGCTGCACATTTGCAATTCAAGGTCTTCCAGATGGACGTCAAAAGTGCATTTCTGAATGGGAAATTGGAAGAAGTGTATGTTACGCAGACTCCAGGTTTCATAAATGAAAAGCATCATCACTAGGTATATAGACTAACAAAGCATTGTATGGTCTTCGTCAAGCCCCAAGAGCCTGGTATGACACTCTAACTAAACATCTTCTCAAAAATGGTTTTCAAAGAGGTGCAATAGATAATACCTTGTTTATCTTGAAAGAAAAAGGTAATATCTTGCTGGTACAAATTTATGTTAATGACATTATATTCGGGTCAACTGATGATGGAATGTGTAAAAGGTTTTCGAAAATTATGTCTCAAGAATATGAGATGAGTTTAATGGGTAAATTAACATTTTTCTTAGGCTTACAAATCAAAACCATGGATGGTATTTTTATTAACCAAGAAAAATATGTCAGAGATTTGTTAAGAAAATACAAATATGATTCTATCCCATCAAAAACCACACCTATTTCAGCTCCATTAAATTTGGACTCTAACCCAAATGGCAAACCAGTGGACCAAAAGGAATATCGTGGAATGGTTGGTTCACTGATGTATTTAACTGCCAGTCGACCAAATATTATGTTTGCAACATGTCTATGTGCCAGATTTCAGGCTAATCCAAAAGAATCACATTTGCATGTTGTTAAACGCATTTTCAGGTACCTGAAAGGGTGCCCTAGCCTTGGTCTTTGGTATCCCAAAGGTTCAGGGTTAGATCTAATGGGTTATTCAGATTCCGATCATGCAGGTTGTAAGATTGATAGAAAATCCACAACTGGTGGATGTCACTTCCTAGGGGGAAAACTGGTAAGTTGGACCAGTAAGAAGCAGACTTCGGTCTCAATGTCTACTGCTGAGGCAGAATACATTTATGCGGCCAGTTGCTGTGCCCAGATTCTCTGGATCAAAAACCAGTTGCTTGATTATGGTATGAAATACTCAAGAACCCCAATTTTTTGTGACAACACCAGTGCAATTGCTATATCTCACAACCCAGTGATGCACTCAAAGACAAAGCATATTGACATCAGGTATCACTTCATTCGTGATCATGTAATGAAAAGAGACATTGAAATACATTTCATCCCCACTGATAAACAGTTAGCTGATGTTTTTACAAAACCTCTTGATGAGAAAACTTTTAAACATCTCATCAGTGAACTGGGTATGTTAAATCCTCATTAAATTGGAGAGGCCCTCCAGTTGAGGATGGTCCAGGTGATCCTTGATTAGTTGGAGATTGAACGCCTTGATGTACTCAAAGACTAATCATTGATCAAATGGATCATATTTTTTAGGGGGAAAAGACTCAAAATATTTTTCAAATTAAAATTTGTTTTATTTTTCCTTGAAAAATGCAACTAAAAGTCAAGTCATCAGTTGAAACTGTCATCTGGAAAATTTCTCTAGTTTGCTTGTTTGGTCTTGTCTTAAAATGGTGGTCAGCCAGATTTCATAACGTTATGTTTTACTTGGTGGATACTTGTGACACGTGATGTTACTCGAGTGCTTAACTCGCACTCACAAACGTCACCTGACATGTCTTACGTGTCAAGACTTTTTTACTGAAAGTTACTGCACTTTTTATGGGAATTGATGAAGTTAGTGGGTGAGTTGGAATACCAGCCGTCGTAGCATTAAATGCTTGATGGGAGGTATTAAATATTTTTGAATTCTCAAAATTTCTGAAAATCAATTTTTTACAAACTATTTCAAAATTTGGGAACTAAAATATCTTTTCGTATATATTTTGGTAATATTTTATTACCTACATATACCCCCACCAAATATCCTTCTCATTTACTTCACTCAAAATTCCTTTCATTTACTCTTCCAATCATTCACAATTCGAGATCCCTTTCTCTCTTTCTTCTTTAAGTCCAAAACCCTAAATCCAATATCACAAATGGCTCCTAAATCATCTTCTTCTTCATCTCGTTCCCGTGATGTGAATCTACTCACTGCTGAGTATACTCCATCACAAAATGTTTCTCGTGCTACTGGTGCTCCCATTAGTTCAAAATTAATTAAATTAAATCCAAACAATCCAATGGCATCTCTTCAAGGGCACCAGGCCGCTGACTCTCTTATTGGGAAAATCCAATCCTTTCTTCGGATTTCTCCCCTCAGCGATGCCTTTTCTCTGAACCCAAGCAAGCTGTTTCACGACTACTTGTGCGAGTTCTAGTACACTGCTTCCCTTTCTGATGACTGCTCATCCATCTCCTTTTCTTTAAAGGATGGGTCAGTCCCGTGTACCATCACCACTGGAACGTTGAGGGAGGCCCTTAACCTCAACTACCGGAGACAAGATGAAAGTCCAGTGGTGATTCCCTCAAGTATCAATTTCCGTCAGGTCTTTCTTGACATGGGGAATAAAGAGGTTGTGGAGGGGGATGTATTGAAGACCAAGGGATCTATTACTATGGGAGGGCTTTCACCATCCAGGAAGTAATTCATGGTCCACTTGGTGGAAAGTTTGGGGGGGAGTTCTGGTGGTTTGGACCAGATAAACTCCTTCCAGGCAGAGATGGCTTACTGCCTATGGAATGGACTGAGGGTGGATTTTGCTAATATCTGTTTAGAAGCCTGGTATTTAAGTTGAACGGCAACAGGGGTCCTTGTGTCCAATTCTCTAGATTTTGATCACTTTGTTTCATCCATATTCTGGCAGAGAAGAGTACAATAATACACAATCCTTATTCTCTGTGCCAGAACTATTAAGGAATCTGGACAATCTTGTGTCCACTTCTGATGAAGTCCAGATTTCCCCTAGAATGCTTCTTGCATTCTCTAGAACTGATGCACCACCATCTGGTGAGTCAGAAAGGCAACTGGGCGGGCCTCAAAATAATGATGGACCCACTAGTTCGTTTGCCGGTGATGTGACTATGGCAGAAGCTGGAGACCTCCCCTCAAGTATCCAGGCGGTTCCAAAAGCAAGGAGATCTAACAAAAGTAGAAGAAGATCCAGATCAGGACTTGCTACATCTGACCAGTCACAGCCTGTGACTGTGGTCTCTGAAGCCGCAGCCAGTGATATTGCAACTGAGGAAAGAGCAGTTGTAGTTGAGGCTCCAGTTACCTCTTTCCAGGGAGAAGATGCCTTGGCAACGGATCCCATAACTGATGAAACCATTGAGGTTACTCAAACTGGTCATCAGGAGTCTGAACAACTTGTTCAGCCACCCCCAACATTTATGGATCTTGGCATAAATGAGGGTGAGTTTCAGCTTGAGTCTTCGGATTCATCTAAGACTGAATCTGACCAGGAGATGGCTGATGCAACTGTACTTGATCAGCTCCCTTCTCTCCTTGGTCAACCCCAAGAACCCCAAGTTTCAGTTTCCCCAACTAACTTACAAAGCTCAGATATACCTCCAATATTCGCCTCTCGCCAACTACTTTCTTCTATGGGTGTGCCTAGAAATAGACACATCCTAACACTACCGTCGCCGTCGTTCACACCTGAGCATTCTCAGCATGAACGACAATTTGAATCTCTTCCCTTCATTTTTGCAACCCTCCTCTTCTATCAACTGATGCTACTGCAACTGGAGAACCAAATATTGTCATACCTCATCCAGTTGCACCTATAGCTTTTCGGGCTGGTCCAGTGGCACCTTCTCCTTAGTCACTGGAAAGCCAATTTGTCTTTCCAAGCCGATCTCTCGAACCTTCTCACGAGGGTTGAGGAGATTCAAAAGACACTTGACAAAAACACCAAGTCCCTCTCCAGGTACCAAAAGGATCATATGCAGAATGTCAAAGTGGTTGACCTAGGGATTAACAAGTTCTCAGCTAATGAGTTAGTGGAATCCTCCAACCAACTGGCAACATCTTTAAGGGAGGCATTCGCACTGACTCAATCTGGAGTCACATCATCAATATCCAACCTGCTGAACAATACTGTCAGATCATCAGAGGTTGATATTAAGAATTGGGAAAGGCAGGTGCAAGAATTGTGTAACAAACCTGGCCTAGATGTGACTGAACTTGGCAGTCAGTTGGCCTCTTCAGTGGGTCTCAAGATTGAAGAAACTTTGGTGCCAGTGAGAGAAATTTGATTGAAAAAGTGATGTCTGAGATCACCAAGATTGCAGCGCCCCAGGTTGATCTCACTCCCATTACATCTGAGATTGATCGGTTGAGGTGCAGTCTGGATACACTGGCCAGCAAAGTGTCTGATCACTCAACTGCTATATCAAATCTGACCACTGAAGTTGGTAAAGGTAAAGAGGTTGTGTAGGAAGTTGTTAAGGAAGTCCCTGCAACTGGGCTTTCTCCAGATGATCTCTCCATACTTAAACAAATCTTAAAGAGTCAAGAACAAACAAGTGGAAACGTAATGACTCAGTCACAAGAGATCAATCATCTATGGAGGACAGTTCGCATGATATGTGGAGTCTTCAAAGAGTGCAAGACAATGCAATCATGGCAGCCTCTAGATCGCTTGCCCTCCAGTCATGCCGATTTTGAAGCTATAAGGCAAGGACTAGATGCTGCCAAGGGGGAAAGGTCTGTTCATGTCCCTCGCACTCTTGTTGAAACTTCAGGTGCAGGGAAGGAGATGGTTGTTGCTACCAGTACTGAGGCTGGTGAGTAGGTGATTGAATTGTTTGATGATGTGGTGAAGGGAAATGTGGATAAGGAAAAGGCCATTGCTACTGATGAATCTATGGAACCTGCCACTGATGCACCCATGTTGGAAACTGGCAATGTTGATCTATTGCCTCCAGTTACTGAAAGCGAAAGTCAAAAGTTAGCAAGAGTGGGATATTTGGTCAAGGAAAGGAAGAAACAAATGAAGGAGAATCAATTCGAATCAAGGAAAAATCTTCCAACCCCTCTTGCTGATGTAACTGATGCTCAACTCCTTGGCTTGATACTTGTGGAATACAAGAAAATCAAAGAAGATCCAAGGATAGTCAATGCACTGAAGGAGATGCTTGAAGTTGAACTGGACAAACACTATCAAGATGATGAGGCTGGACTTGATGCCAAGTGTTTGAATGTGTCGGTGGAGAAGGCCAAAGAGATAAGGTCAGAAGGGATTCTCAAGAGAATTGAACAGGTAAAGAAGGTGGTCAGCAAAGTATTGACTCCACCCAAGTCCAAAGGAAGAAAACAAAAAGCTTTATCAAGAGATGCAAATCTGAGGACTTGGGTAGAACCATTTGAACCCACAACTGATGATATTCGAGCTGCACAATAGAGGTAAGATCACTGATGTTAAAGTTTCGATCAAGCCTGGTGCTAAACATTTTGTTGTTGAGGTACAATACTTTGGTGGACCTAAGAGAACAACCGAGAACCCTGATGTCCATCAATATGGTCATTCGGAGCCTGTGGAGATGTTGAGATTGCTAGAAGGGAGGCAGAGGAAGAACAAGGTTGAAAAAGGCTGGGAATATGTATTGCAAAATCTGTTCAAGTTCAAGGAAAACATTGAAGAAAAATTAGGCCCTGATCTTGAGGACAAACAGCCAATTTCATCAGTTGCCAAAAGAAGGAAAACTGGCGAAGGGCCATCTGTTTAAGTTTTCCTTCTAACTATCTGCTTGTAATTTTATTTACTTTCTTGTAACTTCTTTGTAAAAGTTGTGTATATACAAGTTACCAGATTGTAACTCACAAGTTAGATATCTGATAAGATCTACAAACAATTAAAACTAAACCCAAGACATTTGATGTTCTATAAAAATGTCTTCGAAACTTAATAGGTTTTATCAAACTCAAGTATTTCAAACTTAAACTTGTATAGAAACAAGTTTGAAAATACCTGGCAATATTTCAGGACAATTAGTGGGAATTTGTTAGGTCCATTTTATGCTATAAACTGGAGCTCTCCAGCGATATCTGGAGAGCATGCAGAATTGTCTGAAATATTAGAAGTCCAGTTGCATTGTACAGTTTTAGCAACTGATGACTTCCTCCGGTTGAGATCTGAAGACTAGAATCTGAACACCTTCCAGTTGAAGTCGAAGACAACAAATGGAAGACAGAGATTGGCAATGGCAGCGAAGCCCAGTTGACAATCTACCAGATCAATCAACTGGAGAATCTTCCAGTGTAAATGCTCTTACAAAGCTTTACACTGATTACGAGGAGGACCTTTTACACTACATCCTTTTAACCGGACAATAATCTTATCTTTGGATAAAAGTGCAAAGATGTAGAGTGGTTGAATAAAGTAACCTTTTGTCTTACTTTATTTAGCACACACACAAAGGATTATTTAACAATACTTTTGTGTGCTGTCAACCATATTTGTACGTCGAAGTTGAGATCCCAATGCTCAATCTTCGACTATAAATAGAGGTCCTTGCACAAGCATTTTCACAACTTTGCAAATACATACATTCTGCAATATTGGTGAACTTGTGCAATATTCTCTCAATCGCAAAAAGGAACATTTCACAACTTTAAGTGTTTCGATTGTTTAGGAGAATTTCCAAGTTTAGATCAATTGTATTTCATGGGTTGTTAGGATATTTACATTCTTGTATTATCTTGGTTCCGTAACAACCTTGTATTTTATTTAAACAATTAATAAATAAAATACACTTGAAAATTACATATTGTCTCACCAATTTATATACTTGCCATTTATATTATTGCATTGCATTGACTTACACATTCTGTCACCTTAATATATTAACTCCAGTTAATCTGGTACACAATCAATCTAAACTGGTCATATCCAGATTAATTGATTGTGTTGCAAAGTTCACTCACCATTGACATAGAGGTGTCTTCAGCACCCATCTAGTAATAGTTGAGACTTACAATAATCTTTTGAGCATGAAAGTATAATAAAACTACTGGAAATATTGTATTTCAAAGTATAAAAGTCAAGTCATATAACTCATGGCAATAACAAGCTCAAAACTCACATTTTCGGGTTAATTAATCACTAACCGAAAGCACAAATTTGCACATATCACACCACCACCACTACCACGACTTAGACTATCAAAATATGATGAACTTTCTAGAAGTGTTGAAACAAGGACAAAAATCCAATTGGAAGTACTTAAATCGCTTGAAAAATGAGGCTTAAAACACGTTTTCGGTAAACGATTTTTAACCATAAAGTCCTCAATTTAACCTATACACAAGAGATGTTGAATTGATATAAATTTATCTTGATAAAAGTTGCCTAAAAGGCCTGGGATTTTTATACAAAAGCTTTTGTGGTGATTTGTAAGTATTTCTATGATTTAATGGATTAAAAAGGTAATTAAAATATATATAAATTTAATTTATAAATTATATAAACCATGAACTTGATTCTTTTTACATAACCAATAGTAAAAGTAACTAAAACCTACTGGGAAAAAATAATTACAAGTGAAGGATCAAGTTCCATACCTTTTAAAGATAAATAATCAAGTAAACTCACTAATTAATCACTATTATTAAATAAATAAAAATAATGCATAAATAAATGTATAAATCATAATATTATAAATCAAAAAGGCATAAAAATCAGTAAATAATCCAAGTATAATTATCCATGAATTTTAAAGACAATTTAAGAATATAAAAATAATTATAAAGACTTATTTAATTAATAAATTTGATAAAATAAATTAATAATTAATTAAATAATATTAAAATGAATAAATTAAATATAAAGCAGAAATATTCATCAACATTCATATTATAAGATTACAAATGTCAAACATTATTATAAAACAAAGTATGCAATGGAAATTATATAAAACAAAGCCGAACTACCGAAATTTCAATAAACGTACAAATCGTATAAATGACCATCACCACCAAATATCTTCCAACCAAATTATGTGAACAATATAATGCACTTGAATTCCATAATTAAACAACAACCAAAGATGGGCAAGTCTACTAGCATACGTCTCATGATCTAGCTTACTAGTTCA
The DNA here is from genome assembly GCF_010389155.1 of Erigeron canadensis. Lineage (NCBI taxonomy): Eukaryota > Viridiplantae > Streptophyta > Magnoliopsida > Asterales > Asteraceae > Erigeron > Erigeron canadensis. The sequence goes on from NC_057766.1 coordinate 11,911,977, forward strand.
TGCAACATACACTTACGTTGTGTATACCTTAAATACCATGGTTTAGGCTTGCTTGAGGGACGACACCACTAGCCGGAGATCTCGCTTTTGATCAGCCCCTTTTCGTACTCCAATCAAGTGAGTCATAGCCCCCTTTCAAACTATTTTATGTGTTTGACTATCGGGGTGAAAAACATGATATATAAATTAAATTGCTTTTATATATAAATGAAATGAAATGATTCTTGATATAATGATTATGAAATGAAATTGTTTCATATGTTCAAGGTGATAAATGTTTTATGATGAGCTTGAGTTCTGTCAACCCGTTTTCTTTCGGTACACTACTATTTACTCCGAAAGTGGAGGCCTGTAGTTAGATAGTTGCACAACTAGGTTTCGTGCACCCACCCATAAGTGTAATGGTGGAAGGTTGGTTGCCTTTGTGACGACCTTCACCTCCATTCCGACCATGTGGTGCTCTAGCTACCTTAAATTTAAATGGTTGTCTCCGTGACACGACCCTATTATTTATTAATACGGCACTTGATTGACAGCTTGTGCTATGAAATGAATTATATATATTGTTGGACTTGATAAAATGGTAGTAGTAGTGGCTCAAACATTTAATCATCAAAGTTTACTTGAATTATGCCCATGTGGCCAAATGATATTGATATTATTATGTTGGATATTATAAGTTGAACATACGCTTTGAAAGAATATTTGGAAGTTTTATGACTCATTATACTTGAATATGGTTGGTATATATATATGTGTGTGTGTGTGTGTGTGTGTGTTGTTAGGTAAAACCTACGAACTCACTCAACTCTCGTAGTTGACACTTTTTCTTCATGCTTTTCAGGTTTAGAGCAGTAAGTTAGCTTTATGGACCGCCTCTTGGATGTTATGTGTTTGTTGTATGGTTGGACAAGTAATGCAAACATTTGATCTTTTGATTATGAATTTGGTTATGTAATTGATTTAAACATCATCTTGAACTTGTAATCTTTTGGGTTTGAATGTCATTTGGAAATTTGTGTTGATGTTTTATATTTAAATCTTTTGTACCATGTCGTTTTGTGGCATCTCGTGTTTCCGCCTTAGTCGGGGTGTTACATCTACAACACTTATAAACCTTGGTTCTATGTTCTTGTACCTGCAAAACAATATATAACACACAAACACAATACAAAACATAAACAGATATAATATTGAAGTTTAAACGTAATCATTAAATACCAACAAATGTTCTTATTTAAATGATTAAAAACATAGTTCCTAAAAACATAAACGATAATCAAATATACGTTGCTATTGTCACACAAATTTGCATCTACACTTGATGAGTTAGAAGAACTTAGACAACAAGCCTTTAAGAACTCTAGTGTTAGTGCAGTTTCTGTGCACCTATTATTGTCCGCTGCAATGCAATTTAGGAAATGGACTATAGGAGTTTCACCTGTACTACATTGCATATTTGTGTATGTGACATGTATGAGACATTATCTATACTACATTGTGTATGAGATGATGTCTATACTACATTAATCTCTATAAGATGATGTCTATAAGATGTATAAACCCCAACTATATAATAGATGAGTACTGAAGACACCTCTATGTCGATGGTGAGATTACTTTGCAACACGTTCACTAGATCTAGACGTGATCAGTTATAGTGAACAGTGTACTAGGTTAACTGGAAGATTTACTTATTTAGGTGACAATATAATAAGTAAATAACAATGCAATAATGTAAATAACTTGTATGTAAATTGTGACACAATATGTAATTTTCAAGTGTATTTTATTTATTGACTTTAAATAAAATACAAGATTGTTGCAGAACCAAGATAATACACGAATGTAAATATCCTAACAACCTATGAAATACAATTGATCTATACATGGAAATTCTCCTAAACAATCGAAACACTTTAGTGATTGAGAGAATATTGCACAAGTTCACCAAGAATATTGCAAAGTAAGATATGCAAAGGTTGATTCTTGGTTGTGCAAGAACCTCTATTTATAGTGGAAGATTGAGCATTGGGATCTCAACTTCGACATATAAATATGGTTGACAACACACAAAGAATTAATATTTAATTCTTGTATATGCTAAATAAAGTAAGACAGAATGTCATTTTATTCAACCACTTTACATCTATGCTCTTTTAACCAAAGACAAAATTATTGTCCGGGTAAAAGGATGTAAAGTAAAAGGTCCTCCACGTAAACAGTGTAACGCTTTGTAAGTGCATTTACACTGATGGTCTCCAGTCCACTGATCTGATAGAATGTCAACTAGGCTTCGCTGCCATTACCATTTTTCTCTTCCACTTGATGTCTTCGACTTCAACTTGAATGTCTTCAAGTGTGTTCTTCAGATCTTCAACTGGAGGAAGTCTTCAGTTGCATAAACTGTACATTGCAACTGGACTTCAAATATTTCGAACAATTCTTCATGTCTCTAGTTGCAACTGGAGAGGCTCTAGTTTTCAGCAAAATTGGACCTAACAAATTCCCCCTAATTGTTCTGAAATAGTGTCAAGTATTTTCAAACTTGTTTCTATACAAGTATAAGTTTAAAAAACTGTAAAGAATAAACTTGAGCTTAATTGAGGTTTAATGGTGGAATTAGGGTTATGTGTGTGTTTGAGTATGTGAAGGTGATGGGAGGTGAAAGATGAAGTGTTAGAGAGAAAGTAACTTAGAAAGAAGTTGTTATGGAAATTATAGTTAAAGTCTTATTATAAAATAACTAAGGAAGGAGTATTTATACTAATCTCACTATAATCACTAATACTCCTTACACTAATGGAAATTTACAAATTAACACCACATTTATATTTCTAACAAAAACCTATTAATTGTTTGTAGATCTTATCAACTATCCAACTTATGGCTTACAATCTGGCAACTTGTATATACAAAAATTTTACAACTGTTACAAGAAAGTAAATAAAATTACAAGCAGATAGATAGAAGGAAAACTTAAATAGATGGTCGTTCGCCAGTTTTCCTCCTCTTAGCAACAAATGAGATAGGTTGTTTGTCCTCTGGATCGAAGTTCAATCTTTCTTCAACACTTTCCTTGAACTTGATCAGGTTTTGAAGCACATATACCTAACCTTTTTCAACCTTATTCTTTTGGTGCCGTGACTCCAGCAGATTCAACATTTCCACCTGCTCAGACTGCCCATACTGATGAACATCGGGATTCTCAGTTTTAAGCATTGGTCCATTGAAGTATTGAAGTGTAATCACAAAGTGCCTTTCTCCAGGTTTGAGTGCAACTTTAGTCTCTGTGATATTACCTGGATGATATCTTCGCTGAAGGACTACAGTTTAGTATGCACGTGCATCAGATTCATTAACCAGCTTGATCTGGGCAGTGCCAGTTTTTGCACAACAGCTCGGATATCTTCAGTTGTAGGCTCATTGGGTTCCAACCAAGTCCTCAGATTTGCATCCTTTGACAAGGGTTTAGGCTTTGATTTACTCTTGGATTTGGGTGGGTTCAACACTTGTTTAACCACCTTCTTTACATGCTCAGTTCTCTTTAGAATCCCTTCAGTTCTAACATCCTTAGCCTTCTCCACTGATATATTCAAATTTCTAGCATCATGTTTAGCTTCATCATCAGGATAGTCTTTGTCAAGATTGATTTCAATCATTTCATTCACTATTCCTACTATCCTTGGGTTACTCTTGACCTTCTTGTATTGCTCCAGTGTAATGCCCAACATATTGGCATCATTTACATCCAGTATGCCTAATTCTTGCAATTGAACCGTTGAAACCAGTAGATTGGCTTTCCTATGTTTCTTTCTTTCTTTAATGGCATCACCAATTCTAGCAAGTCTCTTGCTATTAGATTCAGTCACTGGAGGAAGCTGATCAGGATTTCCAATTTCCAGCAAAGGTACATTAGTGGCCGGCTGGGTAGATTCATCAGTTGCAATTGCCTTGCCATTATCAATATTCCCCCTATCACCAACATCCTCAAACTCTTCAATTATTTGCTCACCAACATCAGTACTGGCAGCCACAACTAATTCTTTTCTAACACCTTCATCACCAGATTTGGGAACTTCAGTGACAGTCTTGGATGAATGTACGGATCTTTCCCCCTTGGCAGCATCTAGACCTTGACGAACAACATCAAAGTCTTGTTAGCTAGTGGGCAAGTTGGCTAGAGGCTGCCACGATTGCATATCCTTGCACTGCTTGAAGGTTCCACAAATCAGCCTGATGGTTCTCCACAGATGATTCACTTCTCATGACTGAGTCATGACATTTTCAATGGTTTTAACTTGACTAGTCTTCAGTTCATCCAGCAATTTGACATCATCTGGAGGGAGACCAGTGGCAACCACTTCCTTAACAACTTCCTTCACAACCTCCTTTTCTTTCTCTTTGCCAACTTCAGTTGTAAATTTTTCAATTGCAGTTGTATGATCAAATACCTTGGTGGCTAAAGTGTCAAGACTACCCCTCAACTGATTGATCTCAGATGTAATTTGGGCGAGATCAACCAGGAGCGCGACAATCTTGGTGATCTCAGACATCAGTTTGTCGGTTAATTGTTGCTCTCTGGCAGCCAAGGTATCATCAATCTTTTGACCAACTGAAGAGGCGAACTGGTTTCCAAGCTCAGTCACATCAAGACCAGGTTTTTCAACAAGAGCTTTAACATGTCTTTCTAGTTCCTTCAACTCAACCTCTGAAGATCTGACAATGTTGCCCAGCAGGTTGGTGATGGATGTATGCACTTTCTTTTTCCTTTAATGATGTTGCAAACGAATTGGAGCTGGTGACTAACTCGTTGAGCTTGTTAAATACCAAGTCCACATTTGCAGAGAACTTGTTTATCCCCAATCGACCACTTTGATGTTTGTCATGTGTTCCTTGTGGTATTTGGAGAGGGACTTGGTATTTCTGTCAAGTATCTTTTCAATATCCTCCACCCCCAAAAGAAGGTTTTGGATATCGGATTGGAAAGATACAAATTGACTTTCCAGTAACGGAGGGGAAGTTGTCACTGGACCAGCTTTGAATGCTACAGACGCAACTGAACGAGGTAGAACAATAGAGGGTTCTCCAGCTGTTGTAGCACCAGATGAAGAAAGAGGAGTTGTTGAAGAAAGAATGAGCAGAGATTCAAGTTTTCGTTCATGCTGAGAATGCTCAGGTGTGAATGACGGCGACGGTGGTGTAAGAATGTGTCTATTTCTAGGCACATTCAAGGAGGTTAATAATTGTCTGGAGGGAAGTGGTGGAATTTCAGTGAGCATTTAGAAGTCTTGTGAAACTGAAATTGTTGATTCTAGGGGCCGATCAGAAATGGAAGGGAGCTGATCATGTAAAGATGCATCAGCCATTTCCTGATCAGATTGTGTTCCTTTTGAATCCGAAGATTCCAGTTAGAACTCATCCTCATTTATGCCTAGATCCATAAATGATAGGGATGGCTGAACAACTTGTTCAGAATCCGGATGACCAGTTTCAGTTGCCCGAATGGTTTCATCAGTTGGGGGATTCATTGCCAAAGCATTTTCTCCCTGGAAAGAGGTCACTTGTGCCTCAACGACAACTGCTCCATCCTCAGTTGAAGTATCATGGGCCATAGAGTCTGGAACCTCGATCTCCAGCTGTGACTGGCCAGAGACTTCGTTAGTTCGTGCAATCAAAGTGTCAGAAGTTTGGTTCTGCAAGTTTGGTGCTGACACGAACTTTAATCTGGGTTGGGCTGACCCAGTTACATCTTTACCACCTTCACTTATAGAAGTTTCGAGGGTGGTTACTTGTTGTTCATCCTTTTGACTATCTTCAGTTGCTTTTTGGGAAGCAACTGAAGGGCTGGCCTGGATACTAATGTTAGTGGCAAGGGCTGACTGTTTCCTAAGACGTTTGTTTCTGATGTGCAAAATCGAGTCTTAAATTTATAAACAGGATACACCAATCTATCTATAATATACCTAAAAGAGGGGTTGGGGGTACACTTGGCACCCCTAATCCACCTCCTTGAGTCTAATCCTCCCTCCTTATTAATGCTCTAATTTTTTTAATATTAATCTAAATTAATTTACACTTTTTGGTTTTCCATCACCAATTTACACTTTAACCCCAATCTAAAATAATAAATTTACACTTTTTAGTTTCCCATCACCAATTTATACTTTAACCCAATTTAAAATAATTAACTTACATTTTTTGATTTTCCATCACCAATTTACACTTTAACCTAATTTATATTTAATTATACTTTTATATATATAGTTTACACTTTTAGAATATAAGAAACTGTAAATTTTGTATTTAACTAAAGTTGAAAAAAAAGGGGTAAACTGAAATCGATATTCATATGGAGTTAATTTTCGTATGTTTCTTCGTTGGGTGGATAATTTTTGCAGTATTTTGACCGATGGAGTGACTATTCAGCTAGCAAATTTTCAAGTTGATTTCGGTATATCTATTTAATATATTTGAAAATCCAATTTTTTAGCTTTGATTAATATATTTTGAGACTACCCGTCCATTGGACGGGTCTGACCACTAGTTAATCAAATAAAGCACACTCTCGGGCACTAGACCCTTTCGTGTATAGTACTATTAAAATGGTAAGTCAGGATCGAACACACAGACTATTTAATTAGGAAAAATGTGAGTTTAATGAGATGGGTTTTTTTTTTTGAAAACAGTTAGTAAATTGAGCAAGTTAGTAATTCCGAAGAATTAATCTGAAAAAGAGTTTTGTTTTTAAACAGAAGATATAAAAGTCGTCTACTTCGAATCGGATCCATAATAGTTCAGCTTGCAATTAAAATAATTGATACAATAACCGGGCATTAAGCAAATCACTAGACAAGTACACGTGGTACCACCAACCGCTAGCAAGTCCGTATCCTCTACCTAAAACCCCTAACCAAAGAGTTCCACTATAACCGTGAGTATCACCCTTTCCGTTTATAGCTTTCCTAATTAATTAGTTTATTTGGTTATTTAAATAATAGCTTTGCCTACCTTGGGGTAACGTGGTACCACCAACCGCTAATCCCACTTGACAGATTAATTCCTATTACTATTATATTGTTCACTATCATACCATAAACTAGTGCTAATTGTTCATAAACAAACAATTAAAATCACATATGCATACGACTGGTACCACTAACGAAGCACGCATCTATCACCAACAATAATAATAACAAACGGTAAGGAATTGATTCATCAAAATCACGACAAAACATTAAGTGTACTAACTAAAACAACACAACCATCACATAATTACTTCACATCATTTAGTAGACTACAAAGCTTAGCCCAAAAAAGGACTAATATTATAAACTAACATTAACACCGAATAACTAATCATTGTATTAAAATACATTCAACACAAAAGTAGTTATTATATATTGTAATGTTTGAATGAGGAATTAAAGAAAACAAACAGTAGCAATTTTGATGTGTAAGCTGCTTCTTGTGGTGGAACAAAAAAACAAGAAGAATTCTTCTTTTTACTTTCGGCTGCTCGCTTCATGCATAAACAAAAGCCAAAGGCTTTGTCTCTTTTCGCCTCCTTTCCCTCACGAGCCACGAGCACCTCACAAAAGTGAGGTCTCCTTTTGGCGGCTGCACCTCACGAGACACACCTGTAATCCCAGAATGATGATATTTTTATACTCCTCATGTATATATGTAGGTTTCTTTTATTTTTTAGTCACTTCATGGCTCATGCCCACGTGATGGACTTCCAGCCGAGCCCACATCAGAATTTGGTACTCAAAGCCCAAGTCAAACTTAAATAACGTAAAATGAACGTATGTCCGGAAAGTATTTAAGCCTACGGGTTCACACCTCAACGTGAATGTAACTATAATTAATTAATATATTAAATATAATTTATTAATTAATTTGATCACGAAAAACTAACGGAGGTCCGCTAAAAGAGTTAATAGTTCGGTACTTAACTAACGGACTTAACGAAGAAGAGTTGGAATTAGGAAACCCTCTAAATTGTTCTAGAGGGGGGGCCGGTCGTTCAAGGGTTTCACAAACCCTAAACTTGGTCATCGAGTTTCCTAAACACTATAAATAGAGGCCTAATCTAATTGTTTTCTACACACAATTCATTAGGTTCTCTAAAACCCTAAAAATCTCTTCTTCTCTCTCTCTTTTTGGTTTGATCGACTACAACAAAGAAAAGGGTTCCGGGGTTTTAGTTTGGGTCGAATTTAAGAGCTAGTAAGAAAGGGTTGTTCGGTTCGTGATCAAGTACTAGCATACATACATTCCAACGTTGTGTGTGCAATCGTAGAGAGGTTTAATTTAAACCTTATTATAAAGGTTTCTTGCTTTAATCTCTCCAATTTAAGGTACACGTATTCTCTCTTGGTTAATTAATAAACTACATATATTTTATATTCCGCTGCGTGCTTTGTTATTTGATTTGATAATAGTTATATAACCAAACAGTGGTATCACGAGCCTACTATGTATGTTTTTTGATTACCAATAAATCAAAACTTGAAGGGGGTTAGGGTTCTTGATCTTTAAAAATTTCGAATATATATATATAGAGAGAGAGGAGGGATTATTTGAGAACTCCTAAAAACAAAGAACTCAAGAACTCCTCTACACCATTGGATCAAAGATAATGGATGAACAAGATTAAATATAAAAAAACTCCACTCAACACTAGAGAGGTATTTTCGACAGCTCCTTTTTTTTCTCTCTTTTACTTTAATATAATTCTATCTAATTCACTAAAAAATTTTTATCTCACAAACCGTAAATCGGTAGACGAAAAGAAAAGCATGGATAGTCTTAGAATTTCATCCTCTTTCATTAGAGATGCGATTCGATATACTTTTGACAACTTTTTAAATTTCGTTTTATTTTTCCATCACGTTCATCTTACACATGTGTAAGTTGTACTTACCCATGGGCAAGTTGTACTTACCCCTAATACATCTCGCTATAGGGTTTAGGGTTTGATGGTCGAGGGTTAGCCGTGACCCTTGGGCTTCAAATCCTCAACTTTGGAGTGTGAACCCTCATCCTTTTTAGGTTTTTAGGGTTTAGCATTTAGGGTTTAGATTTTTCAGGGTTTTTAGAATGCAGCGTCCCCCTCGGATTAGCAATTAAGCTTTAGGGTTTAGGGTTTGAAGTTGTAGGGTTAGCCAGGCTAACCCTATAACTTCAAACCCTAAAACCTAAAGCGTACCGTGTACCCGCTCTAGGGTTTAGGGTTTGAAGGTCGAGGGTTAGCCGAACCCTCGGGCTTCAAACCCTAAACCTTAGAGTGGGAACCCTCATCCGTTTTAGGTTTTTAGGGTTTAACATTTAAGGTTTAGATTTTCCACGGTTTTTAGAAAGTAGCTTCCCCATCGGATTAGAAATTAAGCTTTAGGGTTTAGCATTTAGGGTTTTTACAATGCGTCCTCATTTTTTTTGAACTTTATAAGTAACTTACCCATGTGTAGGTTGTACTTACCCATGGGCAGGTTGTACTTACGCATGGGCAGGTTTTACAACTCACTACTTCTAGGTCTTTCCCACATATGTGTAGGTTGTACTTACACATGTGTAGGATGAACGTGATGAAAAAAAACGAAAGTTAAAAAGTCGTCAAAAGTATATCGAATCGCATCTCTAATGAAAGAGGACGAAATTTCAAGACTACCCATGTTTTTTTTTCCGTCTAACGATGTACGGTTTGTGAGATAAAAGTTTTTTAATGATTTAGATATTTTTTGATTTAATAAGAGGAGAGAGAAAAAGAGTGTTGGACAACTTTTTTAGTAATGAAAAACATGCCCTTCCTGATCTTGATGAATGGAGGACTGAGATTGGTTCTCGCATTCTTTTTTTTTAGTGATTCTCAAAATAACTATATATATATAGTTAAATTGATTTTGTAATTTAATTACATTATTTAAATAAGAAAAAGGTTTTATTTAATATATATATATGGTTCAAAAATTTTTCCAGGAAAATAAAAAAAAAATTTGTTCTTTTTAGGGTTCCTAATTCAATTTTTGATTAATTGCATGTTTATGTGATAAATTTCATGTGTTTATATGTGTACCTTTATTTTTAATGGTTAAAAAGAAGTAAAAATCATGAATTTTTCATGAAAATCATTCATGATTCTTAATTAGATATATTGATATGAAATCTTGATCATTAGGGTTAATTATGCTAGATAATTGGATAATTAATTGTGTGACTATGTGAATTTTTTGTGTAAATTTTCTGTTTTGCGACAGTTTACTAAAAAATTCATATCTTTTAATCCATAAAGAGTTAGAGGTCGTGCTTTGAACTGTAGATGATCAACACATAGGGCTAACACTTTGTAGTTCTGGTCGAAGTCTGAATCGGACCAGAAACAGGTCTAATCAGGTCGTGAAGCTACTGGAATTTCCAGTAAGCAACTATGTGCTTATGTGATAATTGTTTATTTTGTATATGTTTAAGGCTTACGCAATCAAGGCAATTTGATGTATGTGGTCCTTTTCTTTGAAGGGGGGGCCAATTTAGACATAATTAAACCATATTGACATGTTTAGGTGGCCTACCATAACTCGCTGCATGCTTAATAGTTAATAGTTTATGATTTTGCATATTTATTGTGATATAAATTGTGATGTAAAATTGTTTTTGAGAAAAATAAACTTGACTAAGCAATATCGAAATAAAGATTTTTTAATAAAATTGGAGTCTTACAACCTTGAGATACACCAGCTCACCCATTTGAACAAACTCTAAGAGAGGTATAAGTCAGAGTGCGCTAGCCTTCTAAAAGGGCTGGTTTTTAATTGTGTTCATCGCAAACCTTTGCCCTTGCGCTTCTTTGTGCGTTCAAATGGAGCTACCAAGCTCTCTTGTGTTGTTAAGACTATAAATATGATTTTATTAAATATTATGTTTAAAAGATATGCATGAATCTTCGAAACATAACTTTTTGATCACATATCAAATTGAATGACCCAATAAACTTAAGTCATTTTCCATCCAATTTGTCAAGGACACATGAGATCGTTGTTTTACTCACTGGTACACAGTGGTGAAATGGCGATTGCATGGCGAAACCCATTCACTGGTACACAGTGGTGGTCAATTTTGCACATTCTTAGTTGGACAACTTAAAGCGAGTTAAGCGGTGAGACCTTGACCCGTGGCAAAAGATGGGACAAAACATGACTACAAAAGATCACTTGATGAATCGAGTGTCTTACGTAGGTCCATACTTTCTAGGAATTGCATTTGTAATGCAATTATTGCTCGTCACTTACCTTTTGAGTGCAATCATTTCTAGCAGATCAACTGATGAAATGGTTGTATGTCAATTGGATCCTAGCCTTAATGAAATTAATTGTTTATTTTATAAACATTGGGTAATTAATTTCTTAAGGATTTATTATCGAAAATACCGATAATTGAACTTAAATCTGCTTTGTAAATGGCAACAAATCCTTCACAAAACATACACCAATCGGCTTTCAGGTCGATGCTAGAAAGAGAAAACTTTCTGAAACCAATTTCAAGGACTGTTTTGTCAATAGAGAATTGTTCTAAGAGTTGAAAAGAAAACCGATGTCATTTGAAACTCAGATACCGCTATTCCTGATGCGAATGCCACTGCTTTGCAGATGGAAGCATAAAATACTTGGTACAATAGGCATATTGAGGTTGCTTATTTGATGCTAGAAGCATGTCTCCTGAGCTTCAAAAAGCAATTCGGATTGCAAAATCCGTGTGATATGATCAAATAACTCAAGTCTTTGTACGGAAAACAAGTTGGAGTTGAATTACTTGAATTAATTGAGTCAATCCATAACTTGAACACGGGTATGGGAAACCGGTAAGTGCTCATGTACTCAAGATGAAGAGTCACTTTGAGCATTATAGGATGGTTAAAACTATGCGTATCTTCTGCCGATTTTTATAGGCATAAGAGACAATTACAAATTTGCATAGCATAGTTGGACTTCATATCAAGTTGATTGAGTATGAAGAAAACCTTTCAAGAAATCTGAGATACCCCAAGTTCTTATGATCAAGGGGGGAATGGTTTAGAAAGCAAAACAACCGTAAAGCTAAAGGTAAGAACTTAGGTAAGAGAAAACAAAGTGTTTAGTCTCAAAACCTTAAAAGACCCTTTGGAAAAGGAGCATACGGCTAAAGACCAGTTTTGTCATCACTATGATAAGGTGAGACATTGGAAGAGGAATTGTCCTAAGTATCTAGCTTAGTTGAACAAGAAGAAGAAGCAAGTTGGTTTAACCAGTTCTTCAAGTATCTTCTTAATTAAGTTATAAATGTTGATGAGATTCAAATGATAATTCAATAGCAAAAGAGTCAAGTTAACTTAGACTCTATCTTTGACATGGTCATCTTGTTTAATTTTGTCAAGAAACGTATTTAAAGACTTCCATGTGAAGATATCTTACAAATCAAATGATGAATCATTTGGTAAATGCGTGTCTTCGGCATTATCATTAGCCAGAAACGCATTAAAAGTCTTCAATGTGAAGAGATCTTACAAATCAAATGATGAATCGTTTGATAAATGCGTGTCTTTTGAATTACCGTTAGCAAGAAAAGCATTGAAAAACTTCAACGTGACGGGATCTTACAATCAAATGATGAATCATTTGACAAATGCATGTCTTATGTTTTCGGCAAGATGACAAGAATACCCTTTCCACATAAAACCGGAGAAGGCTAAGGAACTACTTGGACTAATACATATCGATGTATGTAGCCCTTTTAGACATATGTCAAGGAAAACTTCTAGCTACTTCATTATTCTATGAATAATTTCAGTCATTACGGTTATGTTTACTTGCTTAAACATAAACATGAAGTCTTTGAAACAATCAAAGAGTTTAAAAATGAAGTAGAAAATCAACTCGGTAAAACCATCAAAATTCTTTGTTCGGATCGAGGTGGTGAATACTTAAGCCAAGAGTTTAAGGATTATCTTAAAGCATGTGGAATTGTCCAACAGCTTACTCCTCCATATACTCCTCAGCATAATGGAGTATTTGAAAGGAGAAATCGAACCTTGTTAGACATGGTAAGATCAATGATGACCCGTACAACTCTCCCATTTTTGTTTTTGGATTATGCTCTAGAGATTGCTGTACGCATTCCCAATATGGTTCCAACCAAGAAGGTTGACAAGACGCCGTACAAATTATGGCATGGTGATGTCCCTAATTTGTCTTACTTAAGAGTCTGGGGATGTGAGGCACTTGTGAAGCACGATGCGCCTGACAAACTTGAACCCAGAACTACTAAGTGCATCTTTGTCGAATACACTAAGGAAACGATGGGTTACGACTTCTATGATCCCGCCAAAAACACTGTTCGTGTTGCTCGATATGCTGAATTCTTTGAAAAGAAGTTAGTTCAAGAGAACAGTGGGAGGATTGTAGAACTTGATGAGACTCAAGAGGAAGATGTGTCACCTTCTGAAGATACTAGCAATCATCAACTTGGGGGGGGAAATGTTCAAAGTGATGAACCTCAAGTCGATGATAATGAAGCGATTCCACTTCGTAGGTCCGAATGGACAAGACGTCCTACCAAAAGACTATGTCAGATGGTAGAAGAAGACGTTGTTGGAGATCTCAATGAGCCTCCAAATTTCAAAGTTGCATTATCATATCAGGAATCTGACAAATGGCTTGAAGCTACGAAGGTGGAAATGAAATCTATGAAAGACAATCAAGTCTGGAGCTTGGTTGATCTTCCACAAAATGCTCAAACTGTTGGGTGTAAGTGGATCTTCAAGAAGAAGACGGACATGGATGGAAATGTACACACATATAAAGCTCGTCTCGTGGCGAAAGGTTATACTCAACATTTCGGTGTTGATTATGATGAAACCTTTTCTCCAGTCGCAGACATTAGAGCTATTAGGATTCTCTTAGCCATAGCAGCGTAGTATGATTTTGAGATATGGCAAATGGATGTTAAGACTGCCTTCTTAAATGGTTACATGGATGAAGAAGTCTATATGGATCAACCGGAAGGTTTTATTGATCCAAAACATCCCAACAAAGTATGCAAGCTTCAAAGGTCCATTTATGGACTAAAGCAAGCATCAAGAAGTTGGAACAAGCGGTTTGATGAAGAAATCGAAAAGTTTGGTTTTGCTCAAAACCCCGATGAGCCATGTGTATATCGCAAAGCTAGTGGGAGTAATGTTACTTTCCTTATCTTATATGTCGATGACATATTGATCATAGGAAAACACATTCCAATGTTGCAAGATGTTAAATCCTATCTTGGAAAGTGTTTTGCCATGAAAGATTTAGGTGAAGCGGCATTTATTCTTGGAATCAAGATCTACCGAGATAGATCAAAGCGGTTGTTTAAATTAAGTCAAAGTGCTTATATTGATAAGATCTTGAAGCATTTCAAGATTGAGAATTCTGAGCGTGGTTTCATTCTCATGCAAGAAAGACTTAATTTATCTAGCAAGAACAGTGCTTCTACACCTAATGAGGTGGAGCGTATGCGAAAAATCCCTTATGTTTCGGCTGTAGGATCTGTTTTGTATGCGATAAGATGCACTAGACCTGATATTGCGTTCGCGCAAAATATAGTTAGCTACTATCATCAAAATCCTGTAAAGGATCATTGAATTGTTGTAAAGAATATTCTTAAGTACATGTGTGCTACTAAAGAATTATTCTTGGTGTATGGTTGAAATCCCGATCAAAAATTCAAATGGTAATAGAATTTGTGATGTTGGATTTCAGACTGATAAATATGATTCAAAATATCAGTCGGGATACGTCTTCATTATTTAAATGAAGGCACGGTGATCCCCTCAGAAGCTGCAATGGAAGCAGTCTGGATAAGGAAGTTCATTAGCGAGCTAAACGTGATCCCCTCAACTGACTTACCCAATGATATGTACTGTGTTAATACTGGTGCATTAATCATTGCCAATGAACTCGGAGTTCAGAAAGGTGCTAGACATTATGCTAGACGATATCATTATGTTCGAGAGCAGATCGAACTAGGGGAGATCAATTTACTCAAAGTTCACATAGATTTTAACTTAGCTGATCCTTTCACAAAAGCTTTGTCTAGGCCCAAGCTTGAAAGGCATGCCGAGGGCATAGGATTTAAGTTAGCTAGTTATCTCATGTAAATTTATTGTTTCGGTATTTGGATAAGGGATGTTAAACAGTTTATATTTTCCATAATGAAATAAAGTACTTGATATGTTTGATTTCATTTAATATTAAATTGTGTCTTATATTTGCATGTTTAATCCTTGATTATTTTATTAAATATTAAATATTTTATTAAATATTCTAAATTGTCCATTGTCGATTAATTATATGGGAATATAATTAAATTAAGACAAATGTGAGTGATTGGTTATATTCTTGGAATATATAATGGATGGTCCCACCAAACTCACATGATATCCATAGTTGATGCATATCGGACTACCCTACTAACGAATTATCACTTTATGGACCGACATCATTAAGTGAAATTCGTAAATGGTTACTTTTATTGATCCTTTGACTTGAGATGCAAGTAGGTCAGCATGTATGAATCGCACTTACTAGATGTAGTTCTAACTCACCTGAATAAGGGGGTACATAAAGGGCTATTTTCAGAAAGCGTCGTGAAGTATGATGACTGACACGTGTAGTCAATACAGGATTTGTTCCTTCAGTTTAAAAGTTGAAGCATGATACCATTGGTGCCCTCATTTAACTAATTAAGATGTTTGCATGGCCGTGCCCAAATAAATCCAGATGGTTCTCGATTATATTTGGTAATCATTAATTAGTTATTGAATGAGAAACATAATCGTTAAATTATGAAATGACCTTGATCCGTATTCATATTTAACAAAGGTATCTGAACAAAAGGATAATAAATGCCTTAACCGTTTAAACTATACTTAAATTTTTTTAGGAGCATTGGCGTGTTGCTAGACGCTAACCAATGTTATTACCTTCATTCATTACGAGCTCAAGTGGGAGCTGTTAGAATATGATCACGTAAAATGAAAGTATGTCCAGAAAGTATTTAAGCCTACGGGGTCATACCTCAACGTGAATGTAACTATAATTAATTAATATATTAAATATAATTTATTAATTAATTTGATCACGAAAACTAACGGAGGTCCGTTAAAAGAGTTAATAGTTAACGGTACTTAACTAACGGACTTAGCGAAGAAGAGTTGGAATTAGGAAACAATTAGGAAACCCTCTAAATTGTTCTAGAGGGGGGGCCAGTCGTTTCCTAAACTTGGTCATCAAGTTTCCTAAACACTAAAATAGAGGCCTAATCTAATTGTTTTCTACACACAATTCATTAGGTTCTCTAAAACCCTAAAAATCTCTTCTTCTCTCTCTCTTTTTGGTTTGATCGACTACAACAAGAAAAAGGGTTCCGGGGTTTTTGTTTGGGTCGAATTTAAGAGCGAGTAACAAAGGGTTGTTCGGTTCGTGATCAACTACTAGCATACATACATTCCAACGTTGTGTGTACAATCGTAGAGAGGTTTAATTTAAAACTTATTATAAAGGTTTCTTGCTTTATTCTCTCCAATTTAAAGTACACGTATTCTCTCTTGGTTAATTAATAAACTACATAGATTTTATATTCCGCTGCGTGCTTTGTGATTTGATTTGATAATAGTTATATAACCCAACAATTCCAACTTGCTCAAATATGTATGAATTTTTGTCAAAGTCCATATAATGTTGACTTGTCACATCAATCCTAGCAATGATACTTGCAAAGCTTGTGCGACAAACGTTGATGCTTGAATTAATTAGTAAACATTGTGATTCCATCCATTTGACTCTCATAATTTTTGAGTGCTTTCTTTCATATCACACCAGATGAACCTAAAATCATAAAACCATATATTGAAGTACCAAAAGTTCATTAATACAACTAAGCAATTCTGGCACTATTAACTTAAAACAGAGGGATAGAAATCGAGAAAAAGGAATGCATGATCCCTTGTTGCCTTTCAACTTAAAGACTAGGCTTCTGAATAAAACATCTGCGAAGTCTACCCTCAAGCCATTCCACAAGTAGTATGCCATCTCTGCTTGGAAGGAGTTAATCTGGTCTAGTCCACCAGAACTCCCACCAATACTTTCAACCAAGTGAATGAAAACGTACCTCCAAGATGGAGTGAAGCCTTTCATTGTCATGGAACCCTTGGTTTTCAATACCCCATTCTCCAGGACCTCCTTGTTTCCCATATCTAGAAGTACCAGGCGAAAATTGATATTGGGGGATATTGTAACTGGAGACTCACCCTGTCTCCAGTAGTTAAGGTGTAGGGCGTCCCTCAATGTTTCAGAAGTGATGGTACACTTGACTAAACCATCCTTTAGGGTAAAGGAGATGGATGAACAATCATCAAAAAGAGTAACGGTGTATCAGAACTCACACAAGTAGTCATGATACATCTTGTGTGGGTTTAAAGAGAAGGTCTCGCCGATTGGAGAATCAAGAAAAAAAGGATTGGATTCTCCCAATGAGGGTATCGGCATCCTGTTGCCCTTTTAAACTGGCCATGGGTTATTTAGGTTTAATTTAATTAATTTGGAATTAATGGGGAAACCCACAGCGTGTTTAACATTACAGATGGATTGTACTCGATGGTGAAAAGATTCACATCACGAGTACAAGAGGAAGAAGCTTTAGGAGCCATTTGTAAACGATTTGAAATTGAGTGTTTTGGAATTAGGGTTCTTCATTTATTGAGAAGAGATAGAAAAGAAGCGATTTTGATGATGGGGAAGTAAATGAAGAGAATGTGAAAAGAAGTAAATGAGAAAATGTTTAAGTGAGGGTATATATAAGAAATAAAATATTCCACATATATACGAAAATATAATTAAGTCCCCAAATTTTCGAAAACCTTTCAACTTTTGATTTTTAGAAAACTTGAAATTCAAAAATATTTAATACCAACTTGTCAAGCATTTAATGCTACGACGGCTGGTATTCCCACACGTCCACTAACTTTAACCATCCCAATAAAAAGTTCATCTTTTCATCAGAATGGCTTTGACACGTCATGCAACGGCTGTGAGTGGGTTAAAACACTCGAGTACCATCACGTGTCACAACTATTGACCAAGTATTTTTACCGTTATGAAAATCTAGTTGACCACCAGTTTGAGACAAGACCAAACATGTACACTGGAGGTTATCCAGACTAGCAAACGGGTGATGATGTACCCTATACGGAGCTCTACCTCCGTATTACGAAGGCTGCTTAAGGATGTTTTCTGCCAGAATTACAAAGCTCACCTCCATCAGAACGGAGGTCACCTCAAGAGAACGTAGCTCACCTTCGTTAGAACGGAGCTCATCCACCAGAACGATAGGGTATCCCCTTAAAAACCCTAAAACCCTAGCTTATTCCCCAAGATAAGCTCCTTTTATAAATAGAGGTCTCCCCTCATCGAATGAACCCAGAAGTTCTTTTCACCCGAGATACTAAGCCTCATTCTCCCAAACACCCAAGGTGGTTGGCTTCTACGGAGTCGTCTCCACCGCCCACCCAAACACACCCGATCTTGTGGCATTAAGCTCCTCGAAGCTTTACACCGATAGGGAATCGCCAACGAATCGGTCAAAACCCCTCCTTGTTTCGATTGAAGGTCCATGCGGTTCTTTGATCAAACAACGGGTAGAATAGTATTTGGTCATACCATGAGATCGAAGATGCCAAACAAGTATTTTAATTTAATTACTGTTATTTGCTTTTATAATATTTTACGTTGTGTCTTCTAACGCAGTTTGCCCCGGTAATACCGGATAGTTACTGTTAGGTAGTAGTTTATTAGGAGTTAGTGACAAACCCCCAAAACAAACTAGAATTACACACATTATTAGATTAGGTAGTGCAAGCGTCCCTGCGAACGATCCTGTAATTTACCACTAGACTATACTATACAGACCGGGTTCTCTGCTCGTAAGTGTGTTAGGTTTTGGATAATTACTTGTACAAAAATTATAAATTTAAAAGCTAGAATCAATAATAAAAACGCACATCAACTTATTAAAGAGATAGGTTTTATTTACGAACCCGTTTGAAAGAAATAAAGAATGAGAGATAGCTGAAACCGAAGACAGATGATGGGCTACTAGTCAAAGTTTTTGCAAAGAAATGGGAGGATAAAACATTAATATTTTCGGATTTCTGAGCAAAACTTTGTGATACTCGAGTTTAATTGCTGGTCAAAGTGTTATTCTGTTCGGATTAACAATTGACGATGTGTATACTTTCAGAATGCTTGAGTAATGAAGATCATAGTGTTTTCTGATTTGATTGAGACTATACAACAAGATGATCTTCAATATATAGCGGTTGTGGAAACTTTTGTCGAAGTGTTGGAGCAATGAAGCTAGTTACTTGTTGTTGAGTATTTGAATATTGAACCTATTAATATTCCACATATCTAAAGATGATAATCAGGCAAATTTAATAGGATTGGTTGCGAGATTAAGATTTATATATAGTTTGGCGGTTTATATAACAGAAGGGGAGATTAATAAGAAAGACTTCGGGTGATTGGTAGAGTTATGAAGATACAAGACAGAGTCAGACACTGCTTTTTGAGACAGGGTTTATGATATTACATTTTGTGATTCAGGTTGTAGAGTTTCTTATCTTTGTGAGAGCTGACTGATTTAATGCTTATTGTTGGAAATTCAACTTCCCTATTATATGCCGGTTAAGCAAGACGTGATTAATTTCTCAGGTAATGATCCAAGGGTGGAAGATTGCAATGCTTAATTCGGAGGTGGTTACTGTTGATGGGGAGAACTAAGATGAGATGTATTGGGTTAGTTACTTGTCATAAAGATATAGGGGTTTTGCAGTTGGAAGATCAGAGTGTTGTGCAAGAAGATCGAGTTTCAACATAGAAGACCCGATATCATTAGTTAAGGGGGAGTCTATTGATGCAGTTTTTCTATAACTAATGTATATCGGAGTTCAACAAAATTGATTGCACCGAAAAACGGGGAGTCTGTTGGTGCAGTTTCTGTGCACCTATTATTGTCCGCTGCAATGCAATTCATGAGATGGGCTATAAAAGTTTCACCTGTACTACATTGCATATTTGTGTATGAGACATTATCTATACTACATTGTGTATGAGATGATATCTATATATATACTACATTAATCTCTACGAGATGTTGTCTATAAGATGATGTTATAAAAGGCTGATATATATGTGACATTAGTTGTATTTGATATATCTATACTACACTAATCTCTATGAGATGATAGTCTAGTATACGTCCTGTTAGCCCAAGTCCAGCCCATATATGTATGTGTCAGTTATATATACGTGATATAGGTCTAGGGTTTCAGTTAATGGTTTTAGACTTGTCAGATGCTACTCACGGGTCGGGGTAGAGATCTATGCCCCGTGTCCACCATGTTCATTATCAAGAGTCGTCTTTTTTATTGTAATCCGTAATCATTAAGTTGTATTCAACGGATTCGTTATTGTAATCATTCGAATAATGATAAAGGTATTCCTTTTGTTTATCTCCTATCATTATCATTTATTCATGTGAATGTTAAAAGCCTCAAGAATGGATTCAGGTGGATTCCGCACATCTGGATTCGTACAGATCTTGATGTTCTAGGTTCATCGGGACCTAAAATCTACTATCCACAAGGAAGGTGATAAGTTTCTCTTATTTAACTCTTGGTTTAAGCTCAACTCGCTGAAACTTAG
Organism: Erigeron canadensis; assembly: GCF_010389155.1. Taxonomy (NCBI): domain Eukaryota; kingdom Viridiplantae; phylum Streptophyta; class Magnoliopsida; order Asterales; family Asteraceae; genus Erigeron; species Erigeron canadensis. Next base: position 11,932,748 of record NC_057766.1, read on the forward strand.
ATCAAGATGGGCAGGACCATTTGAAGTCATTAAGGGTTACTCATTAGGATAGGTAGAGTTGCGTGGCAAGAGTGGGGGTAATTTTAAAGTCAACGGGCAGGGAGTCAAACACTACTATGAGGAGGATAGCAATAAGGACAAGGGCATAGAATCTAACCCTTATGTCGTCGATGAATAAGTAGTGAAGGAGTCTAGCTTAAGACTCTTAAATAAATTAAGCGCTTCTTGTGATGCAACGCAAGTTGTGGTTTGTTTAGCTCTTATTTTTCTTTTTCTAGTTTGATTTCGTATTTGCTTTTATTTCATTTTTATGTTTTAGCTAGTTATTTCCATTTTGATATTCTGATTGAAGTGTGCAGGAGTATTTTATCTTGTAATTCGAAGGAAAACAGGCACTTGGTCAAAAGCTAAGTGTGGGGGAGTTCAAGCATCAAATCGTTAAAGAAAATCAGATGTTGAAACACATACAAGAGCCAAAAGCGCCGCTAGGAGACCTCCAGCGCCACTGGGAAAGCCACCTGGGCTTCCCACCGCTGCTCAGCATCTTCCAGCGCCGCTCACAGCGAGCTAGCGCCGCTCATCACCTGTCCAGCGCCGCTCACCAGCTAGCTAGTGCTGCTCACAGCTCCAGTCTGCACAACAGTTCGCGAAAATCCAAAAAAATCTAAAAAACCCAAAAATCCAAAAAATCAAAATCAAAAAATCAAAATACCAAAAAGAAAAGGAGACGGAGGAACTTCAATGGATTGCGATCAAATGTCGTTGACTCAAGCTTTAAAGATCATCATTCACAGTGACTACACATATGCCATCTTGAACCACTTAAACCCGAAAAGTTTCGTAACTCTTATCTTTTTATATTTATTTTTCCTTTTTCCCTTTTCGTTTCTAATGTCTAGTACAACGAGGACGTTATACAATTTAAGTGGGGGGATGGAATAGGAAAAATCCATGGTTTAATTGCTTGATAAATAATAAGTTTTCTACTACTCATTTCATGCAAATTTTTAAATTTTTCTTGTGTTGAAAAACATATTGAGAAATAAGCTTTGCAAGTTGACAAAAGATGAGAAAACTAAGCAATATTAGCTTTGGTAGATGAACAGTTAGTTAGGACTGTTAGTTTGACTATAGATTTGTTGTTGTTCCTTTTTTCAACTAGATTAGAGCTTAGAGTGAAATAATAAGCGATTATTCTTGTCATAGCATATTTAACCGGAATTTAATATGCCTAGCAATTAAAGTTATTTAGTCATTAGTATAGGTCTATTAATTGGACTTATTGATATAAGTGTTTGTGTAGGAACTAGTTTAGACGTATGGTTCGCCTTAATTCATACACTATTGATTGTGAACTAGTTGCATGCGGAGTAAGTGTATGAGTCTTCTGGGGTCTCTGCTAATGTTTATGCATGAAAAATGTAGAAATCTTAAGAAAGACAATTGGTAGATTAATAAACAGAGTTCAGAGAACTATTATCGAGTAAAATCTATACACATCAAGTTATGTTGCTTTGCGCGTGGGGAACCACCGACCTGTCACCGCTGTCTTGATGTAAGATATAAAATCTAACCATTAGTTGAGTTATGTCGCTCTGCGAGTGGGAACCACCGACCTATCATCACTGTCTCCACTATTAAAAATGATAATATCGTATAGTTGCTTTAGTGTTTAGCTAGTGAGCATGATTGTAGTGCGAGAATATGTCTAAGTAGTGACTCACAAGTACACAAATGAATGAAATATAAATTCCTTGCTAGTGGCTAGTAGATCTCATTGCTATACAAAGCTTAACTAGTCTGCATAAATAAGTAAGATTGAGCTATAGGACGTGTGGAATTATAGATCGGTTAAAGAGGTATTAAAACAAATATAAAGTTAACTTTTAGTTTTGATTGACTGATTATCTTTACCTCTAGCTATAGCTTACTGATTTTGTCTTAAGCTTTCTCAAAACATTTTGCATAAACTAGCCTTTGAATGATTTAAAAGTAGGAGACCTTATACACTTAAGTTGTCCGCTCATCATTGTTTTTATTTTTCCTAGATTATTTGCTTAAGAACAAGCAAAGACTTAAGTGTGGGGTATATGATGAGCGTCTGTTTTATGATTATTTTCGATATCACTAGGCCATGTTTTGATGCTTAAATGAGTTAAGAAATGTGAACTTTTGATACTTAATTGGATGACATGTTATGATAGGTTCACAAGGCATGCAAGTGAATGCAAAAATCTCTACTCAACTTAACACGAAGCCACAAGACTTTTGGACGAAGACTAGTAAGCGGAACATAAAGAATTCGAGGCCAACATGAAGCATATGACCATATGTTAGTATTTTGCACATAACTTCTTCTTACAGACTTTGTTTTTGACGAGTAAGCTATCTACGGAAAGGCGAGAGAAACCTGAAACCTCTATCGACCTTCTAGACATTTAAGACAAGTGGTAATTGCTCTCTAGTTCAACAGAATACCAAAAGATAGCTAGTTGCTTTAGAAATGCCATTAATAATAACTATAATTATCCAAGTCAAACTCAAAGAGATTGAGTAATAACAACCTTACAAGCATGGAAATTAAACAATCAAGCATCTAAGAAGGCAAACAAATCAACATTTCAACTAATAACAATGTGCATCGATAAAATTTACAATTCAATTACATATGTGTATATACATACACGACATACATATATATACGACATACATATATATACGACAACTTTCACATAAGTCTTAAAGTTATGGGAAATACATTATAACTTAAAATATACATATATGTGTACATAAACTCTTGTAAAATTCACCAATTAATATACAACTAACCCACTTATTCTTACACTTACACATAAATATACATCACATATACATATACATACACATAAACACTAGTTAGGAGTTAAACCCAACACATACCACTTGGGTTAGCCAATGAATTCACTCCTAACCCACTACACCACCGCACACGACCAATTAGCTCACTCCTAGCTTCTTTTCTTCCCCTAAATCACGTGCTCTCTTCCCCTCCCTCTCTCATTTTCAGATTTTTGTCACATAACCCAACACACATACCTCAAGTGTGCTCTCAAAACACTCTCCAACTCTCTCAAATTTTTTGCACACTTTCTTCATCTTTTTCGGTTTAATTAAACAAGCCAACAAGGAGCTCAAATCTAACTAATCTAATGTAATAATAAGTTTCATTAATCATCCAACAACTAGTATCATGTATGATGGAAGCATAGAGTCGATTTGGAGGCAACAAGGGTACGAAATCAACCCCCAAAGTGGCTGGTCGGACAATAGCAAAAAAAGGGGCAAAACAACTTCAATCTACTTCTTTTCTTTTGATTCTTGATCATCAAAGGGTACCCAACTTGTTCCTTTGTTTGTTCTTCATATTTTCCTTCATTTTGTAGCTCATATTCCCTTCTTTTCAAACTTGCTACAGCCAACAAACAACTCTTGGGCAGCCATCAAGAACAAGACCCAACAAAACTCTTGATCTTCTTCAACTCTCTTGAACCTCACCTTACTAATCCTTGATTTCTTAAACTAAAAACACATAGATCTATGCATGCATGCACATTTAAAATACTGATTTTTAAGAAAGAATTAAGAATGCAAGAGATAATAATGAATTTAGTGTAAAAGTGTTAGATCATCACATGCATGTTAAGATTTGCACTAGTTTTGGTTGATTTTGATTTGGGTTATGAGATGGATGAATGATGACTTTGAATTTGATAAGAAATCTGTATATTTGGTGTTACAAGCATAGGAAAAGGAGTATCAAATATGTTAGAGGTGAAATAAAGTCTAAATTAAGCAAAAAAGTCTATTGGTGAGTTGATATAATCAAGAACAATCTAACAAAATTAATGTTCTGTCGTGTAACGGGTAAACTGGGCATGTGACCGTATTTTCAAGCAAAACTTTCAAAATAAAAGTGGTAGTGGAACGAGTTAGGAATAACCACCAAATGGAATTACTCAAAAATACTGAATCAAACGAAAGATAAGATTTTTCTACTGAAACTGGTCAAAACTATAATTTTGTCTGAATATTTTGTGAACTTTTACAATTTTTATCTCCTAAACCAAAATGCTTCAGGAGGTCATACTTAGCGGAAATAATTTCAATGTGTCCATGACTTAAAATAAATTTGTGATATTTTTCTGAAGGTCATATCATTAAGAACTTTTATAAAACATTTCAAGTCGCACAATAGCAACCATTCTGACCAGTTTTAGTTTGGAAATTTTTAGAGGTAGCAAACAATGTCTAAAAATTAAGTAAAAATTCACAAAATTATAAGACACATATAGGTTGCTACAAAAAAATCAAAAAGGTTCACATAATTCGTCTTGACCCCAAAATAGTAGCTAGCATTTCGTAAAAATAAAGTATAAAATAGAAAATTTGTAAATAATCTTATAAATGGCATAATGGGCTATGTAATGAACTAAGAACCATAATGGGCTAACCCGCCCCAAATAACCAACCCATAAAACGCCAAATCAGTAGGCCCACCTAGCCTAATAAGGTATATGGCCCAATAACCAATATAACCCATTAAGCACATAACCCAAATAAGGTGAAGCCCAACAACTAATGTAAGCCCAAAACATTAAAAAGCCCATGACACTTTAGGCCTAATTGATAATGGCCCATAACACGTAAACGAATTTCATGAACCAAGTAATCGCAAGACAAATCGAAAAATATACGAGTTGAAGATAAGTGTAATCAAAATAAAATAAAGATAATTAAGTGAGATAAACATAAGTAATTATGTTAACCAAACTATATATTGATATCACAAATGCTAATTCGTGCTAAAATGGGTTACACATCAAATGATGAATAAGGATAATATAATGTAATAACACGATTTTTGCTCTAGATTCGATCTCAACAATGGTGGATGTAAGTGTGTGTGTTCTTGGTGTGCTTAGTGTGTGTATTGAGAGAGAGTATGTGTGTGTGTGTTTTTAGACAGACAGATGTGTAAGGAAATTATAAAGGATGTTATTGAAATAGTTATTGTAGATAGACCAAAAGAGGGAATGAAGGGATAGGAATAGGATATGAGGAATTCTAAAAAAAATAAAAAAAGGAACGAGTCACGGAGCTCTCAACGGAGTGGTTTAGGTTCTGGAATTCCATCTCTAGTTGGGGCTTTCGGTATGTACATGTATATATATGATGCCTAAGGAATGAGGAGTATTTATATTATAAGTCCTTACACATGCTAAACTTTATATTTAGCTCCTCATCCTTAGTTATCATATATCTATGATTTAACAACAAGTAAGTCCACAATCTTAATTACAATTTATCACTATTTTTGGATTTCTAACATTCTCCCCCTTAGTGATATATTGTAATGGATGAAGTACGTGTTATTTTGTCTTGTAGGAATGAAGTAGATGAGCCCGGTGGTGAAGACAATTGGTATGATGAAACAAGACTTCAAAGCTATCTCATTGTCTTTGGAGAGCTTGAATCAATCTTGGTCTTGGACTTCTTGAAGTTAAAACATAAGGTGAATCTCAATGTTTATAATTGAACAGAGAATAAAAAGTGTGTCTTGTGAAGTCCCTTACTCGATGGTTTAACCCACAAGTGTAGAATAACAAGTCAAGTAATCACTAGAGATGACTAGTATTAAATGTGAAGTAAGCACTAGATTGGACTACTATTATGATTAATATAAATGCAAGAATATATATAACGTAATACGTACTTAAGCAATATAAAGATAAGCAAATAAGTAAATGGTGAGACACAATGTAATTTTCAAATGTATTTTATTTATTGATGTTAAATAAAATACAAGGTTGTTGCGGAACAAGATATTACAAAGTAAGTATCTAAACAACCTATGAATTACAAATGATCTAATCTTTGCTAAATAAACTCTTTGATCGAAATACTTAAAGTTGTGAAGTATGACTGTTTAGATCGAGAGTATTTAAGCAAAGGCACCAAATTGCAAAAGTATGTTTTTTGGACGAGGAAGTGACTTGGTATTTATAGGCAAAAAGAATAAATATAATATTCTTTTTGCCGTACAAATATGGTTACATGCATTTAAGGAAATTACATTAATTCCTTAAAAGCATTGATTAAAGTACAAGAATAAAGTCACATGACAGTGACTTGTCTTGTAATTAACCAACCACCTTTACATGCGTGTAAGGCTTTTAACAAAAGACAAATGGATTGTCCGGTTAAAGGCATGTAAAGGCATAAAGTCAATTCCTCGTAATCAGTGTTCAGACTTGTAAGGTCTAGAACACTGACAAGGACTCCAGTCAGGAGATCTGGTAAGTCTTCCAGTGAGCTCCGCTATTTGTCAGACTTCTTTCTTCAAACTTCAGTCTTCGACTTCAGTGAGAATGTTCTTCAGTGGAAAGATCTTGACTGGAGTGAAGTCCAGTGAACAAATCTGGTGGAATCCAGATTTCTATACAAGTAAGTTGTTCACTGGTCTTCACATAATTTCTGGACAAATCTTCAGAGGGTTCCAGTAGTTACGTCTGGAGCGAGTCCAGTAAATCTGGACCTAACAAATTCCCCCTATTTGTTTAGAAATTCTGCAAGGATTTTCAAGCTTGTATCTATACAAGTTTGTGCTTGAAGAATCCTTGAGAAATTTGACTAAGTCTAATTTAAATTTTTGGAGAGCCACTTTATAGATCATCAGTGTTCCCAGTTTGTACATTTTGATTTCTAGACTTAATCTGGATAAGTACTTGTAGAAAAAAAAAGGAATTGCAACTTATATTTACAGACATCAACTGGAGAAAAGTTAAAATTTTATCAACATAAAATAAATACAAGTACAATATTAGAGTCAGGCCTTTTTCTTTTCAGCATGCCCAGATGGCTCTTCAGTGGCCTTCCTCTTTACACCTGGAGATGAAGACGAAGTAAGAGAAGTCCTTAAGCCCAGCTCCATCTCCATCAACTCCTTCCTCATCCATTCCTTGCCAATCCTCTTCATAAAGTATTTCACATCCTGGGAGACATCTTTACCCCTGAATGAAAGCGTAATCTCTCTTAACTCTGACCATCCAAAAGCCCTGATTGAGGTATCCTTTCTTTCATCAGTAAAGTTCCCTTCTCTGAAGAGTTTGACATGGAACTTAGAGAAGTTATCATGATTTTCTGCCAGATAGATCTCAGCACCCATTATTGGTCAGACATCAGCTCTAAATTGTGACAAATGTTCATACTTTTCCTTTGTCTGAGCCCTTTTTACCATTTCATCCACTTCCCTTGACACCTTTCTCTGTTCAGCCACTTGTTTGAAATTTTTCTTTATTAATTCTTTCAGTTGTGTTCAAAGGAATGAAGGTACTGAGATCTGCATCTCTGGCAGCTTTGGTTTTCTTGACTGGTGCCTTGGGCAAACCCTTAACTTTCTTCCTATATTCATGCTCCAGAGCCGTTGCATTACTCCTTACTTGTTGCTGGAGATTTTTTAGTTCCTCTCTTCTCTGGGCAATAAGATCCAGTATGCTTACCCCATAAATTTCAGAATCATAAACTTGTTCATCCTGAGCATACATGGATCGAATATAGACATCATCCAAGGCATCCAGATATTTATTCAGCCTGGGATCATCCTTCATCTTCTTGTATACTTCAATTTGTACGCCCAACCTACCAGCGTTGTAAGAATCCAGAGTCCCATGCCTGGCCATATCCAACTGGTGAGCAATCAAGTCATCTTTTAAATTTTTCTTGAAGATTTCGATTAAGATGCACTCTTGCTCCAGTCTCTTTGCTTTGGCCTCATCAGCAGATACATACTCGTCTGCCTCATTTGTTGATTCCCCAGATACTACTCTCTTGCTTTTGAGACTTTTCATTGTTGTAGTGATATCTGGGAACTCTTCAAAAACTGGCTCACTGGCATCAGTACCAGCAACCTCTTCCTTAACTTGTCCACTAGCTTCAGTACCAGTGACATCTTCATCAATCACCTTCTTCCAAACCTCTATCTTCTTCCTGAGATCAACCTTCTCAGTTCCAGAACCAGAACCTTCCCCCTTGGAAGCATCTCCAGACTGAAGATGATTCCACACCTGGTCCAGTGTATGTCTGTCAGAGGAGTCAAATGTACGACTAGACACTGGAGCTATGTTGTTTACAGTTTTCCTCAACTGCATCACTTCCTTTTTGATTATCTCAAGATCCTGAGGAAAGTGGCGAGGCAACTGGGCGTCAATCATCTTCATAACTTCAGGCAACAACCCATCTTGGAGATTTCTAAGGAGAGTTTCAGACACCTCCTCAGTGATTTCTTTCAACATGTTTCCCCTGAACTTCCTAACAATTTCATCATTGAGGGTGTTGACCACTGAGTTTTTCTCCAGAGTTGGCCTGCTCTCCAGAGAGCTTATTCTGGTGGTTAGATTCTGACCATCACCAGCCAGACTTGCCAGAGGTTGAGCAACTTCAGTTTGAATGGCAGTCTGGACACTTCTTACCACATCCTTCTTGATACCCTGGACTGCAACTTGTATTGATTCAGAGTTTCTATTTGTAGCCATGACAAGTTCATCCAGCTTCTCAAAGACAATCTTCTCATTACCAGCAAAAACATTCATTTCTGACTTAAGATTATTGGAAATGATAGATTTGAAGTTAGAAATAACTTGAGAAGACGCCTGAAGTGATCTCTCCAGGTCCGCCACCTTATCAAAAAGGCCTTGGACCTCGGTTGAAAAAGAAGAGGAGAGACCACTGGAAGGATTGGTAGTTCTGGTGATAGTTGATACTGGCAACACCCTTGTGATACCTTTAGTTGGATGGGTGACTGCCAGTGGTTCAGAATGTGGAATTTCTGGAGCAGAGGGTGATTCAAGTGTTGTTGTTGTTTGTTCTAGAAGGGGTGTTGGTGTATTTACTAGGGGTGGAGGAGGCATATCAGATAGAATTGACTGGGACTCAGAGTGGATGGTGCGATCAATTACTTCTTCTCCCAGAAAACTCATTTTTACATCAAAGTCATTGTCCTCAGACAGTGGAGAATCAACCATATCCCAATCTGGACCGGTTCCACCTGCCTGGTCCTCTACTTGTACGTTCTCCACCCCAACATTCAGATCAATCTGAGCCACCTGCTCCAGATTCCCTCCTTCAACTTCTTCAACAATTTGGGACCCATCAGCAGCCATGATGTCCCCACTCTCAGCAGTTGCCACTGGAATTACAAGAGGTGATCAAGATCCTCTTTCTTGTTCACCACTTCCTTCTACTTGTACTGGGGAAGTGGTTACTGGGGTCGTCTCCTGACCCATTTCTCCAGAATCTTGATGAGTAGATTCTGGAAGGACTGATACCGGAACTCCGTCTCTCCTCAGACGACGAGTTTTATTTCTTGGCTTGGTGGGGTTAGGTGGAATTTCAACAATATCCACAGCAGGCTGTTGAAGATCTGGGGCGATCTGGGAAATAGGTTGTACCCTTTCAGCATTAATTGCATCAACAATTTCCTCCTCATTATGAGGCTCACCAGCAACCTCCTCATCCGGTGATGATGCAATTGCATCTTCTTGAATCCTGAACTGATAGAGCATCACCGATGGGATGTCGACCTCAGTAGGAGATGAGGTCAACTGGTTGAGGTCCCTCAGGTATTCACACATCGAAAAATGAGTTGTATTTACATTGTACTCATTCTTCAGGGCCCTTCTGAAAATGATGGGCAAAAAGCGAATATATGGAATGAAGGCCTTCCTGCTCTTGACCCTCAGTCTGTCCACCAGATCATTAAAAAAGATCTGGGCAAAGTCCACCCTGTATCCATTCCAAAGGCAGTAAGCAATCTGGAGCTGTGTCTGGTTAATCTGATCCAGACCTCCAGAACTGCCACCCAAACACTCAACCAGATGAGTGAAGAAATATCTCCATGAGTCTGTCAGCCTGCTCATATATACAGTGCCTTTCCTGAGCAGCTGACCATTCTCGTCCACTATCTCAGTGTGCCCCATCAGCCTGCACACCTCTTTGATTCCAGATGGAATCTCTATGGGCATCTCATTTTCATCAAAATAATTCATCCTCAGAGCATCTCTGAGGGAATCAACAGTAATGGTGAAGTGTTTGGTGCCTTGCTTTAAGGTGTAGTGGATGGATTCATCACTTTCCACGTACACCGCAGTATACCAGAATTCACAAAGGTATTCATGGTACATTTTGCCCGGATTAAGAGTTAGGGCACCATAGAGTGGGCTACTTAAGAAGAAGGTGTTCAACCTTCCAGTTATAGAAGTGGCGGTGTGATTTGTTGAGAGTTTTGCCATCCAGTTATTCATATTTATGCGGATGGCATCAACAGAAAGAGATATATGTGCTGCCTTCTTGACATTATCGACAGGATTGTAGTTTGCAGCAAGGAGATTTATAGGAGATGGTTTAGGAGCCATTTTAGGTATTATGAAAATGAAAGTGAAAATAGAAATTTAATAAGAGAGATGATGATGATTGGAGAGTAAATGAAGAAAGAAATAAATGAAGGAATTTGAAGATTTGGGAGTAAATGATTTTTCGAGATGAATCTGAAAGTGAAGGTAAATGCAAGTATTTATAGCGGAAAGAGAAAATGGAATTCAAAACGGTAAGTTTGAAAAAGTTCAAAACAGTTTTGATCGGTTTTGACATCTGCATTTAATGTTTCTCATCACACATAAATGTATGATGGTTGACAGCCCACAAAAAATACCCACTAACACTTTTTGTCTTCCCAAGGTAACAAAAACCATCATTTAAATTGAAAGTGTCATGCTACGTAAGCTGAACAGTAACTGTCCAGATGAAAAATTTGTAAGGTTGGCATGCACTATCCTTAAAATATTAAAAAGAAATGATTTGACACACACAGACTCATTTTAATGCATCTGGAGGTTGACTGGACACTCCAGTTTCACTGGTGGATTAGGCCAGTAGAACATGCATTAATGGTACACTGGAGGTACACTCCAGTAAGTACCCAGATTGACCATTCTGGTAATCCTCAAACACGCACGTCAATTAATATAAACAAATGAGAGGGACACATTTACAAAGCAATAAAAGTTACTTCAAACATGCACATCAACTTATCCAGTATTAATGAGAGGGACACATTTACAAGGTACTAGAAACATTTTTTCAAAAAAATTTCTCCAGTGAGAAAATAAATTCCCCCTGAAACTTAGATATATATAAAAAATGTGGTCTGAGTCTTTCCTATTGGAATGGTGATCCATAAATCTATTATTGCAAAGATAGTATCACAAAGGCGTTCGATAGCTTTACTGGTATAGATTTATAAATCTGGAATCAAAGAACCCTGCCAGTGTCACAAAGGCGTTCATAACAAGGTTCCAAATTAAGGGTTCAACATTCCCAATTCACTGACAAGATGTTGAAAAGTTTTCTCATCCAAAGGTTTTGTAAAAATGTCAGCAAGTTGTTTATCAGTGGGAATAAAGTGGAGTTCAACATTATTTTTCATTACATGATCGCGAATAAAATGATACCTGACATCAATGTGTTTCGTCTTGGAATGCATGACTGGATTGTTTGAGATAGCAACTGGTGCTTCATCCAGAGTATCTGAGCACAACAACTGGCTGTAGACACATATTCTGCTTCAGCAGTGGATAAAGAGACTGAACTTTGCTTCTTATTGGTCCAGCTCACCAGTTTGCCACCAAGGAAATGACATCCACCAGTAGTGGATTTCCTGTCTATCTTACAACCTGCATGATCTGAATCTGAATAACCCATTAGATCTAAGCCTGAGCCTTTGGGATACCAAAGACCCAAACTGGGAGTACCTTTAAGGTACTTCAGAATGCGCTTTACAGCCGCCAGATGAGATTCTTTTGGGTTAGACTGATATCTGGCACAAAGACATGTTGCAAACATTATATCTGGTCTACTGGCAGTTAAATACATTAGTGAACCAATCATGCCTCTATAGACAGTGATGTTCACTGGCTTCCCATCAGAGTCTGAATCTATTGTTAAAGGTGCAGAAATAGGAGTTGATTTTGAGGGTGAAGAATTCATATCGAATTTTCTTAAAATATCTCTAACATATTTTTCTTGATTAATAAAAATACCATCACTGGTTTGTATAATCTGGAGTCAAAAAAAAAATGTTAATTCACCCATTAAACTCATTTCAAATTTTGAAGACATGATTTTTGAAAATTTCTTGCACAAAGATTCATCAGTAGAACCAAAAATAATATCATCAACAGAAACCTGTACCAACAGAAGATTACCTCTTTCACGAAGAATAAATAAGGTATTGTCAATTGCACCTCTTTTGAAACCATTTTCTGATAAGTTTTTGGTCAGAGTATCATACCAAGCTCGTGGGGCTTGTCTGAGGCCATACAATGCCTTGTCCAGACGATATACCCAATGTGGATGCTTTTCATCAATGAAGCCTAAAGCTTGCTTGACAAAAACTTCTTCTTCTAATTCTCCATTCAAAAATGCACTTTTTACGTCCATCTAGTAGACCTTGAATTTATAATGAGCAGCAAAGGCTAAAAACATTCTGATGGCTTCTAACCTTGCTACTGGTGCAAATGATTCTTCAAAATCATGGTCTGTCTGGACGTACCCTTGTGCCACCAATCTGGCCTTATTTCTGACCACATGACTATCTTCGTCAACTTTATTCCTGAAGACCCATCTGGTTCCAATTGGTTCTTTCTTGCCAACTGGAGGAGGAACCAGATTCCAAACTTTATTTCATTCGAACTGGTGAAGCTCTTCTTGCATAGCTATCACCCAGCTTGGGTCATTCATTGCCTCATCAATGTTCTTCGGTTCCATCAGTGACAAGAAGCTGACATATAAACATTGTTCACTAGAGGCACTTCTGGTCTGAACCCCTCTACTGGAGTCACCGATAATCTGGTTGATTGGGTGAGCTTTTGTCCACTCAGAGTATTGACCAGGATTGTTTCTTACAACAATATCAGTGCAAGAATTCAATTGATTGTCTGGAGTATGATCTTGCCAGACAACTTCAGCATCTTCATCAGAATCTGTAAGATCACGATTTGCATCATGAAATTCTTCATTTAAAGGCATTTCTTGGATTACTGGCTCAAGATCAATTGAATCTGATACTGGAGGAGTAATACGAACATCTGATCCAATAACAAGTTCAGAGGGTAGTTTGAAACTTATTGAAGGATAGAATGAAGATTACTGGAAGGTTTTTCAAATTAAACTGGTTCCAAGTCAGGATGACTGGAAGCATCTTCAGATAAATCTTTATTGTAGTTGATAGGATCAGATTCACCAAAGATAATTGGACTTTCTGAGGGAGAATTAAGGGTTGGCCTTTTATTGATTGCTTCATTTGACTCATCAAATGTGACATGTATTGACTCCTGGACCTTTTCCAGTCTCTTGTTGTAGACTCTGAAGGCTTTGCGAATGGCTGAATATCCTAAGAAATATCCCTCATCAGCTTTGGCATCAAATTTGCGTAACTGACTGGAGTCGTTCAGGATGTATACTGGACATCCAAAAACGTGAAAATAACCAATATTTGGTTTTCTTTTCCTCAATATTTCATAGGATGTCTTCTTTTGTCTTTTCACGTATACTGAGCGATTTTGAGTATGACAAGCGGTTGCAATTGCTTCAGCCCAGTACATTTTAGGAAGACAAGATTCAGCAAGCATACTCCATTCTGTTCTTTCTTTCTACAACTCCATTCTGTTCTGGTGTATGTGCTGAAGAGAAATTCTGGGAGATGCCAGTGTCAGTGCAGAATTTCTCCAGAGTTGCATTCTGGAATTCTGTTCCATTATCACTTCTTAACTGACACACTTTTCACTTGTATTTGAGTTCAATTTGCTTGATAAGAGCGATGATTTCAGCAGCAGTTTCATTTTTTGATCTAAGAAATATTACCCAACAATATCTGGAGTATTCATCAACATCTACCAGGGTATATTTCTTACCAGCACGAGTCTGAACATTCACTGGACCAAAGAGGTCCATATGAAGCATGTGAAGAGGTTCAGATATGCTAAAATTCTGTTTTGTTTTGAAACTGGTGCGTTTCTGCTTCCCCATCTCACATCCTGGACATGGCCTTTCCTTTTTGAAGGAGACAGAAGGTATCCCATCTGCAAGTTGTTCTCTGGACAACTTGTTGATATTTTTGAAATGTAAATGGGACAATCTTTTATGCCATATCTAGTTTGTGTCTTCATCAGCCTTGGTATAGAAACACTGCTCTGAAGGAGAGCTTTCCATATCCATTATGTACACATTTCCTTTTCTGGGAGCAATCAATACTACCTTCCAATCCTTATTAAATACGATGCCTTGAGAGATGTTGAATAACACCTGGTAGCCATCATCACACAACTGGCTCACACTTATGAGATTTTACTTTAACCCATTTACATAAGCCACTCGTCTGAATTTGACTTGACCATTGTTCAGAACACCATATCCCTCAGTCTATCCAGAACCACCATTTCCAAAAGTAATGGAGGGTCCGTCTGAAACTTCGAACTCCTCCAGCAGGGTCTTACATCCGGTCATTGTCCTGCCAGCAGCGCTGTCAAGATACCAAATATATTTCTTTTGATCGCCCTGCACATCCACCAGATTATTAGTTTAAGGGTTTGCGAACCCATCGACCGATGGGTTCTCTGGATCCACAAGGATGGATCCCAGCAGGTATCTAGTTGATTTCACTTTCAAAAATAGTGGGTTTCTTAGTAAACACCACTGGAGCTGACAATTTTGAAGCCTTTTTCTTTTGCTTATCAATAGGTGTGCTCGATTTTTCTTTCTTTGAAAAAGGTTTTGTATTTTGCTTGGGGCCAGATGAAGTACCCTCAAAATTGTTATTTCTTGCATTACAACTTTTAACTTGTCGAGCTAGTAGTTGAAACTGACTCTCTAACCTTAACAAAATATTTTCTTTAGATGACACCATAGCCTTTCTAGTTGACTGTACTTTTGGCTTAGGTGGAGGAACAACATTCTTCTTTTTCTGAACCTAGGGTTCTTTAGAAGATGATTGAGGCAAAGGTTTATTCTGCTTAACCTTCTTGACTGGAGCATTCATCTGTGGAGCTCCAGTCTTAACCTCAGTTAATTGAACAGGAGGAATAATACAAGTTTTTGGTGTTGTTGGTTCATCATATATAGTGCTAGGTTTTAACACTTCAGGCAGTTAGTCAACAACAGGTATTAATGCAGCAACATTAACATCACCCCCTAGATAGGCACGTTTTTGGGAGGGGTACTGGTTACGTGCAGCATCATATGGTGTCTTGGTCTCAAGCCATGACTGGATAACAAGTTTTTCTTTTGATAAAAGATTTTTCAGTTCTTCCTTTTCTTGGACCAGTTGTTCAGTAACCAAAACTTGTGATTTAAAAGCTAGTTCAATATCTTGCAATTCTTTTAACTTAGATTGTAAGTTTGTCATTTCAGAAAAATCTGTTTCAAAATTATTTGACATTTCTGAACGAATAGTTTCCACAAACATTAAATCAGAGTTTAAAGCTTCAGCAATGTCCAATTTTAACTCAGGATCAGTTTCTTTGTCATAATCTATTACCTTTTTAATGACAATGTCCACCCATCTTCCAGATATCACATCTTCTTTCATCAGATGCTCTTCATCAGCTAGAGCCATGTAACAACAATCTCTTTCCTCTTCATCATCGACTGATGAGTCATTAGAGGGAACCCATTCTTCTTTTGCCACCATGCATTTATTATTATCTTTTTCTGCAGTCATGAGAGCAATTTGAGCCTTAAGCTTTTTGTATTTTAATCTATAGCTATCATCAGGCTTGTTATAAGAAGGTGATGGACCAGATTGTGAGACAAACTGATTGGACTTGCACTCTTTCATGAAATGACCTTTTCTGCCACACTTAAAGCATGTCAAATTGGTCTTATCATTGGAAGAACTGGGTGCATTGTGTCCAGTGGGTCTGTTAGCTCTGGCTTTGAAACGGTTAAACATTTTAGCCATCATAGCCATTAGATCATCATTGTCAGTTTCATCATAATCTGGAGAGATATTATTCATGACTCCAGAATCCATTAATTCAGACATCATCTTCTTCATAGAAAATACATTCTCGGAAGACATTAATGCTGCACATGGTGGTTTAGTATGACTAACCACTGGGGAACTACTGGAAGCATGATTAATAGCATCTTTTTCTTCCTCAATTCTCTGGGCTTGATTCTTTTCAGTGAATCTGAAGGCTCCATACAAAGATGACAGAGTATGGGAATGCAAGGTTTTACCTTGTCTCAAGACCACAATCATATGAGACCATTTTGAAGGAAGAATATCACAAAATTTTTCAAGAAGTATGTCCTTGTCCTTCTCTACCCCAAGCCCTCTTAACTGGTTTACGATATACATAAATCTGGTGTAGGTACCAGTTAACGATTCATTGGGTAGGGCAAAAAATGACTCGTACTTCTTATTTAAAGCCACTTTTCTGGTAACAATCGTATCATCACCACCTTCATACTGGTTCACTAGTTCATCCCACATGCTTTTGGCACTGGGATAAAGCACTAGTCTAGGAATTAGAGCTTCAGGAACGACCCCGAGGATCATGACTTTTAAAGTAGTGTCAATATTGACAAGTCTCCTTTCCTCTTCGGACCAATGTTCCTCTCTCTTTTCCCTCCCAGATCTTAATCCAGTTGGATCAAGAAGTGGATTGAGAGGACTTCTAGGAATATAGGGTCCTTCATTTAAAATTTTAAGCATATTCCTCTCAATACCAGTAACATGTAGTAGCATCCTAGCCTTCCACGTCCCAAATTCATCACCATTCCCACTGAATTTGGGAACAGGAGTATTCGAGTAGTGCACATGCACATGTGGAGAAGCAGGAATAGGGGGTGGTGGTGGATTATTGTTAGCATGGTCATTGGTTTGTTCAAATTCATTTATGGGTGGAGGTCCAACATTTAAAGTGTTTCTTTGTGTATTCTCTGGGTTAGCCATCGAGAGAATGCAGATCTAGGCAAGTATGTTAGCCTGACGCTCTGATACCAATTGTGAAGTCCCTCACTCGATGGTTTAACCCACAAGTGTAGAATAACAAGTCAAGTAATCACTAGAGATGACTAGTAATAAATGTCAAGTAAGCACTAGATTAGACTACTATTACGATTAATATAAATGCGAGAATATATATATATATATAACGTAATACGTACTTAAGCAATATAAAGATAAGCAAATAAGTAAATGGTGAGATACAATGTAAATTTCAAATGTATTTTATTTATTGATGTTAAATAAAATACAAGGTTGTTACGGAACAAGATATTACAAAGTAAGTATCTAAACAACCTATGAATTACAAGTGATCTAATCTTTGCTAAATAAACTCTTTGATCGAAATACTTAAAGTTGTGAAGTATGACTGTTTAGATCGAGAGTATTTAAGCAAAGGCACCAAATTGCAAAAGTATGTTTTTTGGACAAGGAAGTGACTTGGTATTTATAGGCAAAAAGAATAAATATAATATTATTTTTGCCGTACAAATATGGTTACATGCATTTAAGGAAATTACATTAATTCCTTAAAAGCATTGATTAAAGTACAAGAATAAAGTCACATGATAGTGACTTGTCTTCTAATTAACCAACCACATTTACATGCGTGTAAGGCTTTTAACAAAAGACAAATGGATTGTCCGGTTAAAGGCATGTAAAGGCATAAAGTCAATTCCTCGTAATCAGTGTTCAGACTTGTAAGGTCTAGAACATTGACAAGGACTCCAGTCAGGAGATCTGGTAAGTCTTCCAGTGAGCTCCGCTATTTGTCAGACTTCTTTCTTCAGACTTCAGTCTTCGACTTCAGTGAGAATGTTCTTCAGTGGAAAGATCATGACTGGAGTGAAGTCCAGTGAACAAATCTGGTGGAATCCAGATTTCTATACAAGTAAGTTGTTCACTGGTCTTCACATAATTTCTGGACAAATCTTCAGAGGGCTCCAGTAGTTACGTCTGGAGCGAGTCCAGTAAATCTGGACCTAACATGTCTTGAATCTTTGAAAATTGTTGAACCAAGAATCAGAGTTGTCTTTTGAAATGCGGAAGATATAAACTTGGCATTGGTTCTTCAATCTTCGATTCTCGAGTGAAAATTGTTTTCTTGGAATAAAGTATCAAAAACTTGTACTCTCCCCCTTGATGTATGCATAGGAATATTCTTGAGCAAGTGTAAATGAACAACTTGAATATCTTGAATGAAATCTGTTGATGAAGACTCTTTTGAAGCTTTACTGCTTGGTCTTGAATCTTCCAATTAATTTTCAACTTTTCGTAGCTTTGATCTTTGTTAAATTTAACTTGAACACTTTTGAGAGTAAATATTTGAATGAAATTTGAATAAATCTCTTATGAAGTGATCATGCTCCCCCTCAATTCATGAGTATAAACATTTTGGAGCATCTTTGAACATTTGTTCCATGATAATATCCTCTCATCATTGGTCTCATTCTTATCTTTGTAATCATCTTGTTTTTCTTTTTCAAGTCAAGAACTCAGTCGACTAAAATCTAGTGAAAATTTGAGCCCAATTGACTGAAATTCCATTAATTGCAAGTTTTTCCATTAATCCCATACATCCTTAACTCTAAATATTCTCTCTTATCTTCATCCCTAACCTCCATACACTCACTACAGCACAAATCAAGCTAAAAAGTCAATCATAATCGTTTTCTCCCCCTCATAATGACAAAGTTGGGAACCAATGTCATATGCAAACAATGATTGATTAAATACTAAAAGAAATAACACAAGTTAAAACAAGATTTGCCTGGAGAAATATCAAGCATCAACTCATCAACTTAAACCATTAGCCCAACCCAAAGAATCCTAAGGGTAACTAAAATGTAAGGTTGAATTTGTGGAATGGTGTTGGTGGTTTTTGTGTTTGTGAGAAGAGAAATGGAAAAACCGGATAAGAATGATCCGTTAACATGTTCAAAAATCAAAAAGATTAATGAAATGACCGATAGAAATGTATAACATTTTTCGGATTTCCTATGTATCATTGAAATATGCACAAAGCAATGTTCTAACATAGTTCGGTCTTGCAGCTTTTCAACCACAAGATTGCTTCAAAGAATATAAATCATGGTCAGTGTCACCAAGGCGTTCGATAACCATAATCTATTATCCTTAAAGATTTTTAGGTACTAACCGAGGTCACTATTAGACTTCTCGTTCACTCGATAATCACATAAATGCAATTATGAGACCTACGTTCAATGTTGGAAAAGATATTAGCATTGGTAGGATTTCCATTTGATCATCGTGGAATATCAATTAAGATATCACTACAAATGTTCCAGCTATATCACATAGATAAGCAATAATATCACAAAGATATGACTCGAATGTGTCTTAAGAAAATGAAAATGATCAAATGAAAGATCAAGCACGATAGCTCTAGACATAATGTGATCAAACAAAGTCGGGGACTGGAGCAGAATGTCTCCCTTTTTCAATATCAACATCTTCCAAATGAAGAGTCAATGGAAATGTGAAAATCTCCGTGAGAAATGAAACAAGTATTTTTTAAGAAACACTTGAGTGGTTAGGTAAAGATGTGCATCGCTTCACTAGGTCTATGAAGTCTTTATCAAGATATCAACCAATGACATCCGGTAGAAATGTGTTTTACCCGGCGATTTGAGAAGTTTAGGGAAGCGTATCATTTCTTTTAACCCTTTTCTCACAACATGTCACCATAACGTCTCACTTTTCGACTTTACTCCCTCCAACCTATTTGCATGAAATCATCATCACTCAAAATACCCTTACTATCTAATGAGAGAATTGAATACTCCGGGGTTAGAACTTATCGATGATGATGAAGTTCATGGAGTGAATGAATCACTCAAGTGCAATCTAATCAACGAACTTCAATTGATGAAAAGTCATTTGAAAATCATCAAACGTGTGTATGAAAAAAACTTTGAAAAGACATTTGAAGTTTTGAAATTTTTGAATCACAAACTCTCCCTTAATCTATGCAAAGGTATATCAAAATGTTTTTCATAAAAAGGTAGAGCAAAAATTGATTTTTGTGAGATCAAAAAAACTTTGTTGTGATATATACAGAAAAATTTGAGAGTCTAACGTGAACAAGATGTAACAACCGTACTTTTAATATTATATATGTGCTAGTTAGGTTGTTTACGTTCCCGCAAGCCCTAGTTATACTTGAAGCTAGTAGGTAATGCCCCAAATTAGTAATCTAAAGCTAATGATATGTAAAAGAATTTCCTAATGAAAGTACCTCGAAACAAAAATTTTTAGAGGTGATCAATCGATGCGATAATAATAACTTAAGGCTCGCAAATTGAGATACCAATCAAAATTCCTATGGATTGCCCAACAAATCAAAAAAAAATAAAACCAAATCAAGAGGATATGATCATGATAAATAAATTTTCAACTAAAAATATAATTGGACGTATTATGTACGTAAAAGCGTCGAAAACTTAATAAGTAAGCATATAAGCTTAAAAATTAATACAAATTTACAACCAATGACCTATGTAACCAACTAAAAATACAAAAATATATCCACACACATAAATATACATGACTTATACACATATATACATATTCCTAACTAAAACAACCAATTAATTACCTTTTACTAACAAAACACTTACAAATTAAATCCACACTTAACATATACCTACATTATTCTTATATAACAAAACTTTATAAAAAAATAAAATGTGTCTCTCCCTTTTCCCCCTCCTTTTGGCCGTTCCCCCCCCCCCCCCCCCTTAGATACACACACACACTTAATTCAAAATACACACTCTTACACTTCCAAGGAATTTAACACTCAAACTCTCTCTTCCCCCAACACACACATAACTCATTTTCTCTCAAAAACTCTTCCTTTTCTCCCTCTCTCCCTCTTGAATTTCGGCAGCCATTAGAGAAGGAAGAACAAGACTAAAAACTCATCTAAACACTTGATAATAATAAGGGTTGTAGGTTAGATAAACAAAGGGTTGATTCAAGAATAG
Source organism: Erigeron canadensis (assembly GCF_010389155.1). Lineage (NCBI taxonomy): Eukaryota > Viridiplantae > Streptophyta > Magnoliopsida > Asterales > Asteraceae > Erigeron > Erigeron canadensis. The sequence goes on from NC_057766.1 coordinate 11,953,859, forward strand.
TTTAAGGGTTGTTTCAAGTGTTGAATAAGGGTATTCTTGGAGATATAGGCCACGAAAATCTGCCATTTTTCATCATCTAGAAGTGATCTTCAAGGGTATATATCTTCATCTCTTTATTAGATTAATCTTGTTCTTGTTTATATTAAAAAGGTTTTATCAAAAGATTGTGTTTTCTTCATGTTTTCTTTTGAATATACACTTGATGAGGGCAAAGTTGATAGGATCTTTCTTTCCATGCTCATGCATGTTGAATCCATGAAGAAAGATCCAAGGATTCAACTAGTTTAAGACCCAAAAGTGTGGATATAAGTTTAATAGTCTTTGATGTGATTTTTCCTTTGAAAGATGGCTATATACATACATATTATGAAAGTAATATTTCTGGAAATATTTATAAAAATATAGATTTTATTGATAAAGTGTTGGATCTAAAAAAGCTAGCATCAAAAAGGTGGATATGTGTTGATAGATTGTAAAGTAACTTTTTATATAAAAAGATGAACATGATGTATAAATATTTGTATATATATTTCTGGAATATTTCATGAAAAATATATTTTTATGTTGATGGATTTTTGATAGTTAAAGCTTTATGTTAAAAAATATTGATTTAAGTGCATATATGCTAGATTTAAGAAGGTTGGATTATTGTTTGGATTATGAGATGAAGCTAGGCTTGTCATAAGTGAAAAATGTGTTAAAATCAAAGTTAATGTTCTGTAAAAATTATGGTAATAACAAAAATATGATTATAGAACCAAACAAGGCAAAATAGGCTTGAAATCGAAAACCGAAAACTTGTTAAAATGCATTTTGAGCACACACATGCACCATAACTATATGACCATGAAAATGTGATGAACATACTGGAAATATGACATATTAAAAGTATAAAACTCAAGTCATTTGATGCATGGCAAGAATAAGCTCAAAAATAGTCTTTTCGGGTCAAATAATCACCAACCGAAAGCACAAAATTGCACATAGCACACCACCACCACAATCACGACTTAGGTCATCAAAATATGATGGACATTCTGGACAAAATGAAATAAGAACAAAAATCCCTTTTGAAGCATTTAAATTGGTTGAGAAATGAGGCAAAAATCACTATTTCGGTAAACGATTTTATGTTTAAAAGTCCTCAAATTATAAGAACACAAGAGAGATTGAATGGTTACAAATTTTATTTGATAAAAGTTGCCTAAAAAGGGCCTGGTATTTTAGACAAAAGCTCTTGTGATGATTTCTAAGTGTTTTTATAATTTAGTGAATTTAAAAGGGATTTTAAAGAATAAATAAATCAATAATAAATTATATAAATCATGAACTTGGACAAAATCACATAAATAGGATTAAAATAACTTAAAACTACTGGAGAAAAGTAATTTCAAGGAAAGAACCAAGTTTTACATAATTTAAGAATGACTAACTAAGTTAAAAATCACTAATTAATCACTATTATTAAATAAATAAGTAATAAAGCTTAAATAAATAAATAAATAAATAATATTACAAGTTTAAAAGCATAATACTCAGTAGATAATCAAAATATAATTATCTATAAATTTTAAAGGTAATTTAAGAACCTAAGAATAATTATAAGGAATTATTTAATTAATAAATGAATAAATGGAATAAATAATTAATTAAATAATAATAAATCAAGGAAATTAATATAAATCAGAAAATATATTTTAAAATCGAAAATACTACTGTACCAATATCAAATAGTAGTACAAAGAAAAGTGTGCAAAAGAAATCTCGCGAATCAAAGCCGAATTACCGAAATTCCAACAAACGCGCAAAAACGCTTAACGCAAAAACTACTCTTACCATCAATTCCAATTTAACCAAACATCTTGAACATCATAATACACTTTGATTCCATAATGAAGTAACAACCAAAGATAGGCAAGCCTACTAGCATAAATCTCATGATCTAGTTCACTAGTTCATGTAACACGCACTTACGTTGTGTATATTTGAATACCATGGTTTAGGCTTGCTTGGGGAACGACATCACTAGGCACACATCTCGTATTTGATCAGCCCCCATTACTCTCAAATCAAGTGAGTCATAGCCCCCTTTCAAACTCTTTTATGTGTTTTACTTTTGGGGTGAAAAGCATGATAAATGAAACTACTTTCTATATATGCAATGTTTCTTGAAAGAGAGTTTGTTATATGAAATGATTCTTGATATATGAGTATGAAATGATAATAAAGGATTTATGTGATGAGCTTGAGTTCTGTCAAACCGCGGCGTTCGGTACACTACTATTTACTCCGAAAGTGGAGGCCTGTAGTTAGTTAGTTGCGTAACTAGGTTTCGTCCGCCCACCCAAAGCGTACCGTTGGAAGGTTGGTTGCCTTCGTGACAACCTCCACTTCTAGTCTGGCCCCCGGGTGTTCTAACTACCTTAAGATAATCGGGCGTCTCCATGGCACGACCCATTATCATCATTGTTATTAATGTTACGGCACTTGATTGACAGCTTGTGCTATGAATTGAATTATTGAATTGTAATCGGACTTGAATAAAATGGTGGCTCAAGTATATACTCATCTAAGATAATGGAATTAGACCCTTGTGGTCATATGACAAGGATTTATTTACATGGGTTAAAAGTGAGTTGAACAAACGATTATCAAAGGATGAATTGGAAATGTTCATGGAAATTGGTGATTCCTAATTTATTTCGTGATGATGTGTATATATGCTTATTGTATTAGTTAAAAACCTATGAACTCACTCAACTCTCGTAGATGACACTTTTTCTTCATGCTTTTCAGGTTTAGAGCAGTAGGTTTGCCTATGGACCGCTTTTGGACATTGTGTTTGCATGGTGAACGAAGACTTGTAATGCAAACAAGTTTATCTTTTATTTCAGATTTGGACTTATGTTATGATTTTTAATAATTTACTTTGAACTATGTAATCGTTTAATTTGGAATGGTTTTAAGACTTTAATTAAGACGTTTTCCATTTAATCTTTTGTACCATGTCGTTCTGTGGCATCTCGTGTTTCCGCCGTAGTCGGGGTGTTACAGAAGATTTTAAGAAACACAAAGTTTTGTTTCAAGAACAATGTTCATAGTAAGACTACCAGGGAGTACACAAAGGCGTTCGATCCTTCGCATCTTACATCAACAAGTTGGATGCAAAATAAAACATTTAAGTACATTTAACTCAATCAATTGTTCAAGATGAGACAACTAGGGAGTACACAAAGACGTTCAATCCTTTGCTTCTCATATCAACAATTGAGAGTTTTGGAAAAAACAATTTGTTTAACAATGGAGAGTAACAAAATCTTTTGGCGGGAAAAATAATTTTTGCCCAGGGTTTTCAAAAGACATTATGAAAGCCACTTTTGGAAATAAATATAACAATGAAGCACGAGTTATACACAGAATATGTATAAGCCACTTTGAAATAAATAAATCTTTGAAGCACGGGTTACATACATAGTATATGTAAACCACAAAAAAATAAAGAAATTTTTTTTGTTATTTTTCAAAATTTTATATTTTTGTATTTGATTTTTGTCTTTTCAAATTTTGTATTTTGTTTTTCAAGAATGTATCAAAAACAAAATAAGTTAAGGTTCTACATTTAACATGCCAAGCTTGGAGATAAGAAAATTAAACCTCTTTTCGTCCAATGGTTTAGTGAACAAATCTGCAAGCTGATAGTCAGTGCCCACAAAGTAGAGCTCGATGTCACCTTTCTCAATATGATCTTTAAGAAAATGATATCTCACATCAATATGCTTTGATCGAGAGTGGTTTACTGAGTTGACTGCAATAGCAATGGCACTTTGAGAGTCACAATAGATAGGGATATGATCATATTTTAGACCATAATCAGTTAGTTGCGTCTTCATCCATAACACTTGAGCACAACAACTAGCCACAGCCACATATTCAGCTTCAGCTGTTGACAGTGACACATAATTCTGTTTCTTGGAAGACCAACTCACAACTTCATCACCTAAAAATTGTAAAGTACCGGAAGTGCTCTTGCGACCAATCTTACAACCTGCATGATCTGCATCTGAATAGGCAGTTAGATTGAATCCAGTATCCCTTGGATACCAGAAACCTAAATCGGGTGTACCCTTCAGATAACGAAATATTCGGTTAATTAACATCTTGAAAATGTAAATCAGTTGGAGCAGCTTGATACCTAGCACATATACATGTTATAAACATTATATCTGGGCGAGATGTTGTGAGATACAATAATGAACCAATCATACTTCTATATCTCTTTTGGTCAAATGGTTTCCCATTTTTATCAGTATTTATGTTTGTTCGAGCAGCCATTGGGGTAGAAATTGAAGAATATGAAGTCATATCAAACTTTTTCAACATATCACTTATGTATTTACATTGTGATATAAAAATACCATTTGGTAATTGTTTGATTTGAAGACCCAAAAAGTAGTTCATTTCCTCAATCATACTCATTTCAAAATGATTAACCATTAGAGATGAAAAGTTTCGGCAAAATGTTTGACTGGTTGACCCAAAAATAATGTCATCAACATATATTTGGACAAGAAGAACATGTTTACCTTGTTTACGAATGAACAGGGTAGGGTCTATTGTGCCTTTGGTAAAGCCACCTCTAATCAAGAAAGTAGTTAAGGAACCATACCATGCGCGGGGTGCTTGCTTAAGACCGTAGAGAGCCTTGTCTAACTTGTAGACATGGTTTGGCCTTTTAGAATCAACAAAACCTTCTGGTTGTTTAACGTAAACTTCTTCTTTGAGTTCACCATTCAAGAAAGCTATCTTCACATCCATTTGAAACACAGTGAAGTTTCAGAATGCGGCATAAGCTAAGAAAATCCGAATGGCTTCCATTCTTGCAACTGGAGCAAAAGTTTCGTCGAAGTCAACACTAGGTTGTTGGCAATAACCCTTTGCAACTAGTCGAGCTTTGTTCCTTACTACTACTCCATTCTCATCCTTCTTGTTCTTGAAAATCCACTTTGTTCCAATAGGTTCATCTTTTCTTGGATTTGTAACTAATCTCGATACTTTCAGTCTTTCAAATTGAGTGAGTTCTTCTTGCATAGCTTTAACCCACTATGGATCACGAAGAGCTTCAGAGACAGTTTTGGGTTCGATGTTGCTGAGAGAAAGTGCAACAAGACACTCGTTTACTGAAGTACGAGTAGATACTCCTGCTTGTGGATCTCCAATAATTTGATTAGTAGGATGATTTTTCAGTATACGTTACCATTTGCGATCATGAGGAAGAGGATCTTGTTGTTGAACATCTACATCATCATCATTAAAACCTGAGTTTTGTTGGGAGATGGAATCATAGCTTGGTAGAACAGCTTCCTCATAGGATGGATGATCGAAGTCAAGTGGCACATACACATTTGGAGTGTTTATCGCATTAGTAGTCTGAGTAAACTGGGTAGGTTGTTCTTGAACATTCACTTGAGAAGAATTATTAGGAGAGGGTGTTGAAGAAGAATCATTAGAAGAGGATGAAGAACTACTACTAGAAGATGTAGCACCTTGCTCAGAAGAACTTGATGATGATTCATGGTTGTTGTCAGGAACTGGATTATTTGTCTAAATTGGTTCAACGATGATTCGAGGTTCTTTATCATGAATCGGTTTAGAATTGTAGAATTCTTCAAAAAGAATATCTAATTCATCACTTGTTGGAGTTGGAAACTTCTTAAATATGGATGCTAAAGTAGAAGTCCTTGATGAAGTACTTGAAGCACTTGGATCATTACTTGTTGGTAACAAACTTACTTGTTCAAAGATCATGCCCGACATCTCATCAAACCAAACATTTATTGTTTCTTGAATTGTATTTGTTCGGCGATTGTAGATTCGGTAGGAAATTGATGTCTTGGAATAACCAAAAAAGTAACCTTCATCACCTTTCTTCTCGAACTTTTCAAGATTCTCCCGATCATTCAAAGTATAGCAAACACACCCAAAGATATTGAAATAGTTAATGTTGGGTTTGCGTTTGTTAACAACCTCATAAGGAGTCTTCTCGAAACGCTGATTGACAATGGACCGATTCTGAGTGTGACAAGCAGTGTCAATAGCTTCAGCCCACATATTGGAAGGCAACATGGAATAAGCAAGCATTGTTCTTGCAGCTTCCACTAGCGTTTGATTTCTCCTTTCAACGACACCGTTTTGTTGTGGGGTACGAACTGCAGAGAATTGGTGAGTAATGCCCTTGGATTTACAAAACTCATCAAATACGGCATTCTTAAACTCAGTAAAGTTATCCGAACGGATGTAACGGACTGGAAGTTGAAGATTTACTTGAGTAGAAGTGATGAAATCGATCAAAATCTGAGTTGTTTCATCTTTGGAGGAAAGAAACTTGACCCAAGTATATCTTGAATAATCGTCAACAATAACCAAGATGTATTTCTTCCCATTTCGACTTTGTACTTTGGAGATTTCTTTGGTTTATGAGAGGCTCGTTTAATCTTCCCAACAGCACAAGAAGGACAAACATGCTCACTCTCATACTTATAGTCCGGCAAGCCTTCAACAAGATGCTTGTTGACCAAAGTATTGATGGTTGGAAAATTTAGGTGAGAAAGCCTTCTATGACACAACCAAGAATTCTTTGGTGTAGCTTTCAAAATGAGACAAATATTGTCGGTTGGTTGGTTATCATCAAGATTGACGGTAAAACGGTTATCATCGCGGTCGCCACACAGAATGTCAACTCCATCTAGAGTTTGGATTTTGCGAAGAGATTATCGAAAGAGAACTTGAAGATTGTTGTCACAGAATTGTCCAACACTGAACAAGTTTTGACTTAATCCTTCAACATAATGAACTTTCTTGACGACAATTCCATTGCGTTCAATGTCTCCATAACCTAAGATAGGAGCGAAGTTGTTGTTCCCAAATCAAACAGTTCCCATGAATCGTTCGACAAAGTTCTTGAGCAATGCTTTATTGCCAGTCATGTGTTTTGAACACCCGGAATCGAGTATCCAAACACAGATGGTTATTTCCTGCAATCAAAGAAATTTAACCAACTTTAGGTACCCACTTGAAGACGGGTCCTTTGTGGTTAGTTAACATAGGCAGGGTATATAACTGAGGAATAGCATTCAAACATGCTTTCGAATCAACATAAGTATTAACAAGCACATTATCAATAAGCACATTTGGATAAAAAGTACGAACATTCACACATGAATTAAAAGTCACATGTCTATAAGCATTCACACCAGCACAAGAATTAAAATTGTTTACAGACCCACAAGGCATTGCCTTGGTATTATTAACATTGTATAACATAGAGGACTTAAAAGATGAATTGTTTGAACTAAAAGAAACATTCTTCTCATTACTACCAGCTTTTCTGCTTCGCCTTTTCTTCTTTTTCTCAACAATAGTGAACTTAGGTACTAATGACTTAGCTACCCATCTAGTATTACTAGTTAAGCTCTTTCCACCTGTTGAATTGACACTAAGAAGATCAGAACGAGAGTTTTTGAACACTTTCATCTTTTTAGAGTCTTTTGTTGGTGCGGAAACTTCTTGTTTCTTTGGTTTATCGTGAGAAAACCACCCATATCTATCCCTATATCTAGTTGCACCATTTGAAGTATCCCTAGTTAGCGAAACTGAGCTAGACTTAGATACCTTAGGTAATGAACTAGATTGAGAGTTAGATGAAGAAACATTAGGATTGTCTTTTGGAAGTTTCACTTTGGTGTACTTTGTTCTGGGAATGGTCTTTGGTTCAGTCTTGACGAGTTTGGACTTAACTCGATCCTTTGAATAATATGAAGTTGGAGCTTTGTCAAATGGGTTTTGAGAATCCTCATTTGTTTCAACTTTGATTTTGGTAGATTCAATCTTTTTCTCAGTTTCTGAATCAAAAACATATTCTCCCTCCATGAATTTATCAAAATCATCTTTTGTGAAGAATTTCACCGGAGGTTGATTAGTTTTAAATTCTTTTAAAGTTTTTGAAAAATCATGAATCTTGGGATCCAACTTCACATCATGTGTAGTTTCAGAAATTAGGTCAACTTGAACTGACATATCTTTGGTTTCACAAGAAATTTGAGTAGAAGTATCAACACCTATATTAGCACTTAGGTTAGGGTGAACAACTAACTCATAAAGAGTATCACAAATGAAAAACTTATAGAAGTACCATATCAAAACTAAACTATGCGCAAGTTCGTCATTAGATAAATCAAATTGCACATAATCATCAGCTATTTTAGAAGCAGCATTTTGACATGAACATTCAAGAGAATCAGTCAAGGTCTGAGTAGAGGAATTTGTAGATGAAACATAAGTAGTTTGGGTCGAATGTTCTACTAAATAAATTTGGTCAGTTTGAGTAGAAGCATTCTCACAAACTTTCTTAGCATGTACAACAACTAATTTGTCCTCTGAGCTTGGATTTTGAGACTTGAAATGATTAATAACATTTTGTTGAGATTCCACCTTTTGTTGCAAACCTTCTATTTGTTTTTCCAAAATAGTGGATGGAACATACATTTTAGTAGGTTTAGGTGAATCACCAATGGATTCTTGGTTTTGAAAATTCGATGCAATTTCTTCCAATTTAAAAATTGAAGACTCTTTTGTTTTGTAAGAAGCATTTAGAGCATCGTAGTTAACCAGAAATTCATCTTTAGGTTTCTCAACTTCATCGGTCTCAAATTCGTTATCCAATGGACGAATAAATTGTTGTACCATACCCAGTCGAAGAAATTTTTCATCATACAAAGGTTCTATTTCATCCTTGGCTTTTTGCAATGGTGTTATATTCTCAAATCCCAACCCGAGAAGAAGATCATCTTTTGCAATTTTTGACTTGTTAAAATAGGCAGTGAAATCCAAGAAAGGGTTTTGTTCAACTTTATATAACTTCTCTTGATAGAAAAGTATATTCTTTTTAAATTCCTCAACTTGTTTTTCAAAAATTCCAATCTCAACGCCTTTTAAAAAACAAGTATGATTTAAGTCAGAAATCTTCCTTTCGAGTTCAACGTTGTTTGGTTTAGCTTCTTGAAGCTTCTTATTGAGAATATCAACATCCATTTGTCTAGCATTTGCCCGAAGCCATTCATTGGTCTTTTGAATTTCATGATCTTGATTGGCTTTTTCAAGATCTTGAATGGTCTTTTCAAGATTAAGACATTTTTCTAATAACTTAGAATCAGGAGAGACATTCAACTCACATTCTTTAACCAACATCCTTTCTTTATATGATTGAAAGTCTTGTTTAATAGTATCATGATCAAAAAGTAATTTTGAATATTCTTCAAGAAGTTTTGAAAATTCACTTTTAGATAATGAAATACTATTTTGCAAACTTTTGTTTTTGTTGGCTAAAGTCTTTATCTCTAACTAATGAAAGAGTAGAGTTAAGATTCACCTCATCATCAGTGCTTTCAACCTCAAAAGCGTTGTTCTTGGCCAACCTCGCCATAAAGCAAACATTAGCAGAAAGATCTCCATCTTCATCATCTGAGAGCAATAGCCATTTGTCATCTTCAGCAAGCAATGCATGACCAGCTTCCACTTGCTTGGCTAATAACATCTTCTGCTTGTAGTACTCATAGTTCCGCTTACGAGGTTGTTTGCAATCAATAGCAAAATGACCAGGAATACCACAATTGTAGCACTTTTTGTCAGATGCTTTACCCTTCTCAACAACTTGTTTCTCATAGCCTTCTTTCTTTTCAACATGCTTAGATCCAGTTGATTCACCTTGTTCATAATTCTTGGAATGATAGTGTTCCTTCTTGGGAAATGCACTTGTTGAAGAAGTCCGGAGATTGTTATTTGTAGGCCTCGGTTTGTAGAACTTTTTCTTGAAATCCTTAGTTACCGCGACAAGAGCTTGATATAGTTCATCTGAGACACCTTCTCTTGTAGCCATCATATCATCTCCCTCCTCATCAGATGAAGAAACAACCACCATTTGCCTTTTAAGAGCTTCAGAAACCTTCTTTTCAACAATCAATGCCAAAGGATCAGAAGATACAACTTCTGGCATTTTGTTTGATGAAGCTTTGTTTAGAACTTGATGTTCATTGAGTTTGAAAGATTCATGAAGATTATAGATGGTGAACTTGGCCAGATTTTGATGTTGCTTAATCTGTGTTCCATAATCTTCCCATTCAGGACCAAGAGCTTTGACGAATTTGATGTTTAACTCAATCTCTGATTTTTTGACATTGTTCTTCCTAAGTTCATTTATGCCATTGCAGAATCTACAGTAGACAGCTCTAGAGATTCATTTGGCAATTTGCTGAAGTTGTCAAACTTAGTCAACACATTTGTCAATCTTATTGTTGAAGTCAGGTCAGATCCTTCCATTTGTCTTGCCACCTCATCCCATATCTCCTTGGCTGTATCATAAGAATCAACAGAACCATAGATTTCATCTGGTAGTGCTTTGTATAAGCATGATCTAGCTCTATTATCTTCAGTTGTTCGATCTTTTTGTTCAGCATTCAAAAGATCAAGAGTGAGTATTGCACCGGTAGTGGGATGGCGATGAACTGCAAGTCCATTAAGACTAGAATCTTTAAGTAGGTGACTATTCGGTTGACATTCCACATAGTCCATGAATCTTTTCTTCCATAGTCCATAAGAACCACGGTAGAGAACTGGAGGTCTTGTATCGGAACCCAATGCCAATGCTTCACGAGAAGCCATTTGAAAGAGATTTGTTTTGAAACTTGAAATGAGAGTTTGAAAAAAAATCAGGAAGTGAAACGATCTTGATGAAGATCGTTCTAGGTGAAGATCGTTTTTGGAAGATCGTTTTAGATTTGAGAACAAAAGCAAGATGATTGAATGGAAGATTGTCTTGGAAGAAATTCAGTGGAATTTGTCTAAGTATGAAATGAAATTGAAATTGAGATATGTTTTTGGATTTTTGAAAATGAGAATTGAAATTGAATTAAAGGAATTGAAAATGAAAAATTGAGAAATGAAAGACTTGGAAATGAAACGATCTTGTTTAAGATCGTTTTAGAAATTTTGAAGGGAAAATGAGACAGTCGTGTGATGAAGATCGTCTTGGGGTACTGAGAAATTTTCTAAGTAGTTTTTGAAAAATTTGACAGAGTTTCAGTATGAATTTGGAAGGAATGAATTTGAGCAAAACCAATTAAGAATGATCAGTTACCCAGGAAGTATGTGATTCCCAATCACAACAACTTCGATTTAAACAACCAAAACACACTAACTTTCAACAGACACTGAGACGATCTTGAGCAAGATCGTCCTAGAGTCAGGTAACTGAGACGATCTTGGCAAGATCGTCTTAGTTTTCTGCCTTAATTTTCAAAGTTAACCACTTTGAATTGACCAAAACCGATCCTTTCAGATTAGTTAGCCACAATCAATACTTCACACCACAACCACTTGCTAGAACGATCTTGTGAAGATCGTCCTACAAGCCACAACACACAGAGTATGAGCGAATGAAAATTCAAGCACTGAGACGATCTGCAGATGATCGTCCTAGTGAGAATCGTCCTGAGATCATCCTCTTCATCTGATAACAACACATTTTCAGAAACTTCATTAATGACTTATAAAACTTCAATATCTTTCGAATTACTTGGAGTTAGAACTTGAAATCACTTGCAAACTGTTTGTTTTCACGTCCGCAACAGATCTTTGAACAAAATTCAGCTAAAAACACAACAGAATCAAATTCCGAAATTTGAGCGCCAAAATCTAAAAATCAATCTCGAGTTCTAGATCGAATTGAAACTTGAAATTTAACAGGATTATGTTTTAAGCTAAAAGGAAGCTAAATTTGAACAAAAATTGATGATTTTATGTGATTTAAACGATGAAGAATGATGAAACAGGGGACAGTATGAAAAACGGTACCTTTTTGAATTTGATTTTTGATGAAATTGAGATCAAAAACAGTTATGGATCGATATCAAAGTGATGTTTTGCTCTGATACCACATGTAATAACACGATTTTTGCTCTAGATTCGATCTCAACAATTGTGGATGTAAGTGTGTGTGTTCTTGGTGTGTTTAGTGTGTGTATTGAGAGAGAGTGTGTGTATGTGTGTGTTTTTAGACGGACAGAGGTGTGAGGAAATTATGAAGGGTGTTATTGAAATAGTTATATGTACATGTATATATATGATGCCTAAGGAATGAGGAGTATTTATACTATAAGTCCTTACACATGCTAAACTTTATATTTAGCAACATGTAAGTCCACAATCTTAATTACAATTTATCACTATTTTGGATTTCTAACATATAACTTAATATGGCATTTCTATATGATAACCTAATATGCCAAGTGAAACCACAAATGAAGACAAGTTACCGAGAACCTAACAACTTATAAATACGCATGTAATGAAAGTAACCTTTTACACCATTAATCTCTACAACCAAAACGATGCGAGTGTTACCAATATACTTGTATCCCACAATTGATAGCAACATAATGAAAATGGCATTTCTAAGTGATGACTTAAGATAAGAACTTACGTATATTAGTCCTATCGTAAGGATAGTCTTGGTTTGAAATATGATGGAGGAACATAATGGATATATGGTCAAGGAAGCTATAGATGGGAAGTACCCATTTTGGATAAATGAGTATAATATGCGGCATATCAAGGTGAGTCATAGCCCCCTTTCAAACTATTTTATGTGTTTAACTATCGGGGTGAAAAGCATGATATATAAATGAAATTGCTTTATATATATATATGTGAAATGATTCTGGATATTATGATTACGAAATGGAATTGTTTCGTATGTTCAATGTGGTAAATATTTTATGATGAGCTTGAGTTTTGTCAACCCGTTTCCTTTCAATTACTACTATTTACTCCAAAAGTGGAGGCCTATAGTTAGATAGTTGCGCAACTATGAGTCGTCCACCCACCAAGAGTGTAACGGTGGAAGGTTGGTTGCCTTTGTGACGACCTTCACTTCCAGTCCGACCATAGCGGAGTTCTAGCTACTTTAAATTTAAATGGTCGTCTTTATGGCGCGCCCCTATTTATGAATAAAGCACTTGATTGACAGCTTGTGCTATGAAATGAATTATATATTGTTGGACTTGAAAAAATGGTAGTAGTAGTGTCTCAAGCATTTACTCATCAAAAATTACTTGAATTATGCCCTTGTGGCTAAATGAAATTGATATTATTATGTTGAATATTATGAATTGAACATACGGTTTGGGTATTGGACCCTATATGGAATCTTGAAAGTTGTTGAATTTGTTGATAATGGAATATTGATAACCGAATGATTTTGGGTATCATATACGATAAATCGATTGATATATTTTCTCTCATAATGATTTTGATAAATGTGAACTTTATAAGTTACCATGGATTCCTCCAAGTCTTGAAATGACATTATAGTATGATGGTTTGATATGAGAGTTTTGTCGGTCTTATGGTTTGGGAATTTCGAAATGTAACAAAGATACTTTTTAAGTGTTAAAATGGGCAAGTACCAAGATCTATATAAAAACCTATGCACTCACCAACTACGTTTTCGTAGTTGACACTTTTTTTTCATGCTTTTCAGGAAATAAGCTTAAGCATTGAGGATTAATATGCTTCATGATTATTTGCATTGCACTTTGGAGTGAAAGATCAAACCTTGTGATAGGCAATGGAATCCGCCTTGATCATTGTAGTTTATTATTTCATGTGCTTGTTATTTGGTTCGTGGACTTAATATCCAAGTACGGTGGATGCATTTGTTCTTGGAAATTGGTTCACATGTTTGTACATTGTAAATTCTTTTTATCAAATAAAGCTATGGTTAATGTTATTTATAATCATTTGTTTTGAATACTCAACTTTCTGTACATCTCATTGTTCCGCCTTAGTTTGGGTGTTACAGAAAATGGTATCAGAGCCTAAGGTTATAGAGAACATTGGAGTTCCTCCAGTAATTTTAAAGCTATAGCCACTTTTCAAAACGATTTTTATAGTTGAGTCGAGCATAAGGTTGAGCGGGTTAGTTTGAGCTTTACATGGTAGGACCATGATTAAACGTAAAGTCATGAATTTACGTTTAATTATGAGAGTACCATGTAAAACTCAAATGGCCACTTGGACTTATGTTCAAAAGGATTCCGTTTCAAAAAAAAAAAGATCTTTATTAAATCCGTTTTTATGAGCATACGTGTGCATTTAGACATTCACCTAAGTATATATAATGATTCAAGATTTGCTTTATGTAAGGATTATGCTAGTCTAGTAGGATTCCACCATATGCACATTATAGTTGAAATGAACCTAAGATTGAAAGATATTCATTGATGCATACTGTTATATGCTATAACATGTGAATGTGAACATGATTTGATTGCAATGTGACAGTTTATAATGTGCAATGTGAAAGTTGAAATATGCAATGTGAAAGTTGTAATGTGCAATGTGAAAGCTTGCAATGTGCAATATGAAAGTTTGGAATGTGTAATGTGAAAACTTTGTGAGAAATGCATGCGCAAAAAAAAAATTATGGATTACGATGTTGAATATTGAGTAGCATACACACTTTATAGTAATGTGATTACAATGAGACAACGATGTTGAACATTGAGTAGCATACTTACTTTAAAGTAATGTGATTACAATGAGACATAAAATCATGTTGGGGCATGACTTGTTTAAACTATAAGACAATAAGATTGATTATTTATGAATGAACTAAAAGGGGTTATAGGTATGACGAGTTAATATGAAATTCTATGGACGATATTGATATAAGAGCTTCTACTCTTTAAGTTTGGACTATTTGGAATATGGATATAAGAGCCCTTACTCTCTAAGTTTGAGCTATTAGAAACTAGCGTGTGAATATTGCAATGATTATGTAGTCATGCCTTACTATTGAGATAATTATTGCACCCTAAGGTTGAGCGATATAAGGACTAGTGCGTAAATGATGTAATGACTATATAGTTGTGCCTAATTATGAGATAGTTATTGTAGATGCAGATTCGTTGTGACAATCGCAACATAGATTTGATTATTGTTTATGTTTTAGGAACTATGTTTGTAATCATTTAAATAAGAACTTGTGTTGATATTTAATGATTACGTTTGAACTTCAATATTATATCTGTTTGTGTTTTGTATTGTGTTTGTGTGTTATATATTGTTTTGCAGGTACAAGAACATGTTATCAAGGTTTATAAGTGTCGTAGAACACTTAAACGATGATTGAATGTTATTTACGAGTCAAACGAAGTCAAACAAAGGACCAAAGGCACGTCCCTCGTGCTGACGTCATCAGCACATGGGATTACCCTCGTGCTGATGTCAGCACGAAGTGTATTGGTTAATTGTTATTTCGGGCCTAATAACACGATTAAGGCCTAAGCCCACACGATCCAATACTTAACTAGTATAAATACAAGACCTAATCTACGGAATTAGGTTAATCGTTTCTAATCTTTTTAGATCATAGTGACTATACACGAAGCAAGGTTATTTGTTCATTCGTGTTACCTCCTACACGAACCACAAGCCTTGTCCATCTCCTTGGGTTGGTTAATTGCTTATTAATCAGTAAAAGGCAATAGCAATCTAGTTATCTCAAGAGGATTCCGCACTCTTGACATAACGAATCACATCTTATTACGATCCACACAACAATAGGGCACCTTACAGTTATGATACTCTAAGATTTGACTATTGAGAACTAATGATTGCTTGATATAATGATAATATGATTAGTCCTTGCTATTGAGATAAATATTGCGTGTTGAGATTCGACCGCTTGGGAACTAGTGATTGCCCTTGGGAAATTCATTGTAAATTAGAGATTTTCTAAGTATGAAAGTTGCCATGAAGTACCCTCCGATGTTCGTTCACTCGTGCTCTTTTGAAATTATCCCGCATCCTATTTATTATGACACCACTATTCAGTGTGGATATACGACGACGTGATATCATCAATAAAGTATCTCCCCACGAGCGTTTGACGTTATACTCTAAGGATTATAGTCCGAAGATATGACGCGACTTGAAGGTAGCAACGCACAACTTTTATATTCGATTTGAGATGGCGCAAAACATATGGAAATGCCAAAGTAAGTTGGAGACTTACAAATTGTGAGCGGCACTAAGGCCTTATAACGATACAACGTCACTAGTCGAACACGTACCCATACATTCTAGGCGACACACTATGAGGAATGTAGCCTCAAAATTTTGTGTGATATTTCTGTTCTAACACGTATATGTGAACACCTATCTATATAATTTAAGTTGGTGCGACATATTGTAAGTCCCAACTACACGTAGATGGTACAACTGGAGACACCTCAATGTCAATAGTGGATTTCTTTGCAATACACTTATCAAATCTGGACGAGACCAGTTAAGATAAGTGGTATACCAGGTATATCTGGAAGGTTTACTTATTAAGGTGACAATGCAAATAAGTAAATAACAATGCAACAAATAACTTAAGACATAAAGTAAATGGTGAGACAATATGTATTTTTCATATGTATTTTATTTATTGATGTATAAACAAAATACAAAGGTTGATGCAGAACCAAGATATTACAAGTATGTAAATATCCCAACAACCTATGAAATACAATTGATTTGAACTTGGAAATCTCTAAAACAATCAAAACACTTAAAGTTGTGAAGTGATTCTTTTTGCAATTGAGAGAATTTGCATAAGAACACCAATATATATTGCAGAGAGATTTTTGCAAAGATATATTTTTGTGTGTGCAGATGGCTTGTATTTATAGGCAAAGGTTGACATTGGGATGTCAACTTTGCCGTACAAATATGGTTGAGATGCATTTAAGATTGTTATGGAAATCCTTAAAATGCTATATAAAGTATGTCAGAGAACATACTTTATTCAACCTGTTTTTGTACTTGATACAAGGATAATTGGTATTATCCGGGTAATAGTACACAAAGCAATAAACCCATTTTCCTCGTAATCAGTGTAAAGGTTTGTAACTCCTTTATACTAAAAATCTCTCCAGTTGTTGATCCGGTTAAACTGGTCACTGGGCTTCGCTGCCATGGCCAGTTTCTATCTTCCATTTGATGTCTTCGACTTCAACTGGACGGTCTTCTTTTCGTCAGATCTTCAACTGGAGGAAGTCACCAGTTGCATTAACTATACGCTGCAACTTGACTTCATATATTTATGGACAAGTCTAATAGTCTCCATATGCAACTGGAGACTGGCCAGTTTTCACTAAAACTGGTCCTAACAAATTCCCCTTATTTGTCCAAAAATATGAACAAGTCTTTTCAAGTTTGTATCTATATAAGTGTTAACTTGAAAGGACTTGGTTTGACAAAATCTATCTAAATTTTCCAAGGCATTTTTATAGATCATTAAATGCCTTAGAAGGCTCTTGCATCATTTATCTTACCAACATGGTTTCTTTTACCAACAATCTGATCATAGAAGGCTCTTGCATCAGATTCATTTTCAATCTTTGGAGCACCAGTTCCAGCAGATTGCACAACAGCCTTTATGTCTTCATTAGAGACCTCACCAGTTGGTTCGATCCATGTTCTCAGATTTGCATCCCTATGAACAGGCTTGGGCTTGGACTGGGTGGACTTCTTGGCGGTGTTCAATACTCTCTTGACAACCCTATTGACATGGTCAATTCTCTTCAGTATCCCCTTAGCCCGAATCTCTTTGATATTTTCAAGTGTACTGTTCAAGGTGTTGGCATCAAATTCTGCTTCATTATCTGGATATACTTTATCAATTTGTATATCCAGCATTTCACTAAGTACACCTTGAATTCTCTGGTCCTGCTTGATCTTTTGATATTGTGCCAATGTGATGCCCAGAAGTGCAGCATCACTGGCATCTAAGGCACCCAAGTCAGAAATCTAGGCCCTTGCTTTTAACTGATTTTCCTTGTCAGTTTTTCTCTGTTCCTTGAACTGCTCACCAATTCTAGCAAGTCTTTTGCTTTCAGAAGTAGACACTAGTGGCATTTTATCAATATTGCCAGTCTCAAGCAGACCTTCAGTACCAGTTTTCTTACCAGATTCTTCAACCATCTGGCCTTTGCCTTTGTCCATATTCCCCCTGGGATCAACAACATCTTCGAACACCTCAAATACCTGCTGACTGGCCTCAGTTGCAGCAGCCTCAACCTTCTCAGATGCAACCACCATTTGCATTTGGCCAGTTGAACTTTCAGGGATGATGGTTCTTGGTGCGAGAACCACAGCCCTTTCCCCCTTGGCAGCATCTAGACCCCTTCGGATTGCTTCCCAGTCATACTAGTTAGATGGTAATCTGTCTAGAGGTTGCCATGACTGGTTGTCCTTGCACTCTTTCAAAATAGTGCACATCAACCTGAAAGACCTCCACAGATGATTGACCTCATTGGACTGGGTCAAGACATTAGCACTTGTTTGATTTTGCCCATCCTTTAAATCTTGTAATAATTTCAAATCATTTGGTAAGAGACCAATATTCACCATTTCCTTCACAATGTCCTTCTCTTTTTCCTTTTCCACTTCAGTTGTCAATTTTGAGATTGCTTCAGTATGGGATGACACCGTGGCAGCCAGATTATCGAGACTGCCTTTCAACAGATCAACCTGATTAGTGATGGGGGTCAGGTCAACTGAAGGAGGAAAAATCTTGGTGATCTCAGACATCACCTTTTTAACCAATTCATCTTCCCTCTCTGCCAGTGTATCCTTTATCTTTTGACTAACTGAATCGGACAACTGCTGCCCAAGCTCAGTAACATCCAGGCCAGGTTTTTCAACCAACAATTTAACCTGCCTCTCCAGTTCCTTCAATTCTGCTTCAGATGACTTAACAGTTGTAGCCAGCAGACTGGAGATGTATGATGAGACTTTTGTTTGAGTCAAGTCAAAGGCTTCTTTCAATGTTGTTGCCAATTGATTAGCCCCAGTGACCAACTCATTGAGCTTGTTAACAACCAAGTCCTCCTTAGCTGAAACTTGGTGATTGCCAGATCAACCACCTTTATATTTGTTAGGTGTTCCTTATGGTATCTGGAGAAGGACTTGGTGTTTTTGTCAATCGCCTTTTGAACACCATCCACCCTAGTAATAAGGTTTTTGATGTCGGCAGTAAAGGAGATGAATTGACTGTCCAGTGATGGAGGGGAAGTTTTTACTGGACCAACAGTGTCTGCAACTGTAGTAACTGGTGGAGGCAAAGTAATCGAAGCCTCATCACCAGACTGCCCAGTTGCAGTAGGAAAAGAAAAAGAAGAAGAAGGAGCAATGAAAATATTTTGTATAACATGCTGAGAATGCTCAGGTGTGTTATACGGTGGTGGTGGCATATGTCTATTTCTAGACTGAAAAGGATTTATTTGAGTATTTGGTGCAAAAGTAGGATTTATAAGTATTGTGGGTGAAACTGAAATTGGAACATCTGGAAGTCTGACCTGATAAGATTGATCCAGTACAGTTGTATCTAGAGGATCATGTTCAAATTCAGTCTCCTCAGAATCCGAAGATTCTATAAGGATATCCCCGTCTTTAATATTCATGTCCAGATCCGTGAATGTAACTGGCGGCTGACCAGAAGGGTCAGACTCCTGATGTACCGGGTCAGTTTCCTGAAGGGTAGCATCAGCTTGCGGATCATCAACGAATAAATTAGTTTCACCTTAGATTGAGGTCACTGGTGCCTCAACTACAGTTGCTCTATCCTCAACCATAGCATCACTGGCCGCAGAGTTGGGGATCTCGACCTCTGGTGGTGACTCACCAAAAGCTTCGTCGATCCGTGCAAGAGTGTCAGAAATTTGGCCAGGGATAACTTGTGCTGACACGGACTCTACAATGAGTTGGGTTGACCCAATAATTACTACACCACTTCCCCCTACAGAAGTTGTGGAAGTGGTTGCCTACGGTGTTCCCATTTGACTTTCTCCAGATACCTGTTGGGAGGCATCTGGAGGGCTAGTTGGGTTAGTTTGACCAGCGGCTTGTACTGATCTTGACCGACGAGTGTTTCTAGCCTTTTTGGAAACTGGGATACGTGTTGGGAGGTCCCCAGTTGGTTGAATGGAAACTGTTTGACTGGAGCTAGCTGGGATAGACTGTTGTTCAGGACCAACAACTGTCACAATGCCAGAGGACGAACCGGTGGGTCCCTCATTGTTTTGAGGCCCGCCCAGTTGCCTTTCTGACTCACCTGGTATTGGTGCATCAGTTTTAGCGAATGCCAGTCGCATTCTTTCAGGAATTGGGACCTCAGTGTCGAGAGAGACAAGTGAGTCCATGTTCCTTAGCATTTCGGGAAGAGAGAAATCAGAATTTGTATTTTTATATGCCTCTCTTCCCAAAATAAGTTTGAAGCATAAAGAAAGGTACCTGGAGAATGGTATACATAGACCCCTGGTGCCTATCAGCTTCTTCACTAGACTTCTGAACAAGATGTCAGCAAAGTCTACCCTCAAACCATTCCACAAGCAGTAAGCCATCTCTGCTTGTGCGGAGTTGATCTGGTCAAGTCCACCAGAACTCCCACCCATACTCTCCACCAGATGGACCATGAAGTACTTCCAGGATGGTGTAAGTCCCTTCATGGTCATAGCTCCTTTCGTCTTTAGGACGCCATTATCCAGACAGTCAGTATGCCCCATTTCTTAGAGCGTTTGGCGAAAATTGATACTCTGGTGAGGGATGACTATAAAAGACTCTCCTTGTCTTAAATAGTTGAGATGTAGGGCATCCTTTATGGTTTCTGCAGTAATGGTACATTGAACTGTTCCATTCTTCAATGTAAAAGTGATGGCTAAATTATCATCATTATTCGCCGCCGTGTACCAAAACTCACAAAGATAATCGTGATACATCTTTGTTGGGTGAGCAGAAAATTGGGGTCCAATAGGACTATCCTTTAAAAATGCCTGAATACGTCCAATGAGGGTATTGGGCCCTTGGGTTCCTTGTAAACTAGCCATCGGATTATTGGGGTTAAGTTTGATGAGCGTAGGGTTACCAGGAGCACTAGATGCTTGTCTAACATCTGGTGAGGGGACATATGGACTCTTCAAGAGATTTATGTCACGGGTTCTGGATGTTTTAGGTGCCATTGAGAATTAGATATGAAATTGAAATTGAAAGAAATTAGGGTTCTTGAATTTATTGAAGCAGAGAGAAAATGACTTAGAGAATTTTGATGATTGGGAGTAAATGAAGGAATGTGAAAAGAGAAGTAAATGTGTTTGGGAGTAAATGTTGGTATTTATATCGAAATGAATTCCAAAAGAAGATACCAAAAAGATTTTTTATAAACCAAATAAAAATTGATTTGACATTTTAATGAAAAACAATTTGAATTTGAATAAATAAAATAATTTTACTACGTAGCATTTAATGCTACGACGGCATAACTTCCCACGCGCCCACTAACTTTTCACAATCCCCATAAAAAGTGCAACTTTTTACCAATTTAACCTTGACATGTCAGCATGAGAGTACAACTTGATGGGAAGTACTCGAGTGCAAGACGTGTCTTCAAAATTGACCAAGTAAAACATAATGTTATGAATTCTGGTTGACTACCAGTTTAAGACAAAGACCAAACAAGCAAACTGGAGGGTTTCTAGGTGCCAGTTTCATCTTGACATATTCTCCAGATGCATTTTTCAAAATAAAATGAATTTTAATTAGAAAAATATTTTGAGTCTTTTCCCCCTAAAAACAAGATCCATCTAATCAATGACTGGTTTTCGAGTACATCAAGGCATTCAATCTCCAACCAATCAAGGATCATCTGGACCATCCTCAACTAGAGGGCCTCTCCAGTTTAATAAGGATTTAACATACCTAGTTCGCTGATGAGATGTTTAAAAGTTTTCTCATCAAGAGGTTTTGTAAAAACATCAGCTAATTGTTTATCAGTGGGAATGAAATGAATTTCAATGTCTCCTTTCATAACATGATCACGAATGAAGTGATACCTGATGTCAATATGCTTTGTTTTCGAGTGCATCACCGGATTGTGAGATATGGCAATCGCACTGGTATTATCACAAAATATTCGAGTTCTTTTATACTTGAGATTATAATCAAGTAACTGATTTTTGATCCAGAGAATCTGGGCACAACAACTGGCCGCAGATATGTACTCAGCTTCTGCTGTGGACATAGAGACTGACGTCTACTTCTTGCTGGTCCAACTCACCAATTTTCCTCCAAGAAAGTGACAACCACCAGTTGTAGACTTCCTATCTATCTTACAACCTGCATGATCTGAATCTGAATAACCCATTAGATCTAACCCTGAGCCCTTGGGATACCAAAGGCCAAGGCTAGGACACCCTTTCAGGTATCTGAAGATGCGCTTGACAGCGTGCAAATGTGATTCTTTTGGGTTAGCCTGAAATCTGGCACAGAGACATGTTGCAAATATTATATCTGGTCGACTAGAAGTTAGGTACATTAAGGAACCTACCATGCCACGATATTCCTTTTGGTCAACAGATTTACCATTTGGGTCAGAGTCCAAATTTAATGGTGCAGAAATAGGTGTAGTTTTCAAAGGGATTGAATCAAATTTGTATTTTCTTAACAAATCTCTGACATATTTTTCTTAGTTAATGAAAATACCATCCATGGTTTGTTTATTTTGTAAACCTAAGAAAAATGATAATTCACCCATTAAACTCATCTCATATTCTTGAGACATAATTTTTGAAAACCTTTTGCACATTCCATCAAAATAAATAAGTTAATGAAAATACCATCCATGGTTTATTTAGTTGAACCAAATATAATGGCATCAACATAAATTTATACCAATAAGATATTACCTTTTTCCTTCAAAATAAATAAGGTATTATCTATTGCACCACGTTGAAAACCATTTTTAAGAAGGTGTTTGGTTAAAGTGTCATACCAGGCTCTTGGGGTTGTCGAAGACCATACAATGCTTTGTTCAGTCTATAGATCCAATGAGGATGTTTCTCATCAATGAAACCTGGTGTTTGTTGAACATACACTTCTTCTTCCAGTGTTCCATTTAGGAACGCACTCTTGACATCCATTTGAAAGACCTTGAACTGTAAATGAGCAGCATAAGCCAAAAATATTCTGATGGCCTCAAGTCTTGCAACTGGAGCAAAAGTCTCATCAAAGTCAACGCCTTCTGCTTGTTAGTAACCCTTGGCAACCAATCTGGCCTTGTTTCTTATAACATTGCCATCTTCATCCATCTTGTTGCGGTAGACCCATCTGGTTCCAATCGGTTCCTTTTTCAAACCGGGTGGACAAGGAACTAATTCCCAAACATTATTCCTTTCGAACTGGTTGAGCTCTTCTTGCATAGCCTCAACCTAGCTTGGATCTACCATAGCCTCGTCAATCTTCTTCAGTTCTATCAGTGATAAGAAGGTGATGTTTAAACATTGTTCACTGGTGGCTCTTCTAGACTGAACCCCACTAGATGGATCTCTAATGATCTGGTCAATTGGATGTGCAGCTGTCCATCTGGTGTAATGTCTAGGATTGTAAGATACAATATCAGTGCAAGTCACCTGGGGATCCTCTTCAGTTGTAACAACTGGTGGAGGATCTGCCCAGACTACTTCAGCATCTTCATCAGAATCATTTAGATCACGATTTGCATCATGAAATACTTCATTTAAAGGCGTTTCTTGAAGTACAGATGAATCTGGAAGATTTTCTGCAGCAATCTGGATATCTTCAGGTTCTGATATTGGAGTGGCACGAACATCTGATCTAATCACCAGTTTATGTGGTAAATTAAAACTGATGGAGGGATAAAATGAAATGTCACTTGAGGAATTCTTCCTCTTCATGCTAACTGGTTCCAATCTTGGTTGATTGGAAACATCTTCTGGAGGGCTAACTGACTGATGAACTTGATTTGACACTCCAAAATTAATTTGGGAAGCTTGAGAATTATCAAAGTTTGGTTTCTTGTAAATTGCATCATTGGATTCGTCAAATGTAACATGAATTGTCTCATGAACTTTTAAAAGTCTATAATTATAAACTCTAAAAGCTTTTTTGATATCAGAATATCCAAGAAATACTCCTTCATCTGCTTTGGCATCGAACTTGCCAAGTTGACTTGAGTCATTTAAGATGAAAACTGGACAACCAAATACATGGAAATAACCAATATTTGGTTTCCTCTTGTGAAGCACTTCATAGGCAGTCTTCCTATGTCTCTTGACATAAACAGATCGATTCTGGGTATGGCAAGCTGTTAATACTGCTTCTCCCCAAAAACTGGTTGGAAGACCAGATTCCGATAGCATACTTCTGGCAGCTTCAATTAAAGTTCTATTTTTCCTCTCAACTACACCATTTTGTTCAGGTGAGTGAGCTGAAGAGAAATTCTGAGAAATGCCAGTGTCATTACAAAATGATTCAAGTACTTTATTTTGAAATTTTGTACCATTATCACTTCGTAACTGACAAACTTTATGAGAATATTTGAGCTCAATTCTTTTGATCAGTGAGATGATTTCAGCAGGTGCGTCACTTTTGTATTTGAGAAATACCACCCAGCAAAATCTGGTGTATTCATCCACAACGACTAAAGTATATTTCTTGCCAGCTTTGGTTTGAACATTCACTGGACCAAACAAATCCATGTGGAGCATGTGAAGAGGTTCAGTGATGCTAAAATTCTGCCTTGTCTTGAAACTGGCTCTTTTCTGCTTGCCCATCTCACAACCAGGACATGGCTTCTCCTTTTTAAGGGAAATCTGAGGAATCCCATCAATGAGTTATTTTCTAGACAACTTATTAATATTTTTGAAATTTAGATGGGATAACCTCTTGTGCCACAGCCAGTTGGTGTCTTCATCAGCCTTGGTATAAAAACATTGCTCTTGAGGGGCAGTTTCCATATCTATGACGTATACATTTCCCTTCCTTGGTGCAACCATAACCACTTTCCAATCTTTGTTAAATATGGTACCTTGAGCAATATTGAACAGTACCTTATATCCGTCGTCACACAGTTGACTGACACTTATCAGGTTGTATTTCAAACCTTTGACAAAGGCAACTTTAGTGAATTGGATCTATCCATTATTGATTATACCATATCCCTCAATTTCCCATTTCCATTACTTCAAAACGTCACCGCCGGTCCATTTTGAACGGTGAACTCTTCCAGCAGGAGCTTACATCCGGTCATCGTCCGTCCAGCTGCGCTGTCCAGATACCAGGTATTCTTTTTACGATCGCCCTGCACACCCACAAAAGAAATTAGTTTTCTTTGGGAACCCATCTCTCGATGGGTTCACTGGACTCACACTGGGAATTCACAGTTTCCTTCTGGGGTTGTGAACTGGAGGCTGAAGCTGGTGATTTTCCAACTTCAGGAGTAAAAGTTTTGGAAATAACAGGAGTTTTACCCTTTTTCTTCTCAGATTTTGTTCTAGATTGAACAATTTGTTTCTTATTTTTCTTTGAAAGGGGTTTTTCAATAACATTTTGTTTTGCAACTGGAGGGGTTGAAGTTCCTTCCAGGTTTTTGATTTTGGCAGTGCAACTCTGAACCTGTCTAGACAAAAGTTGGAGTTGCTCTTCCATTCTTAACAAAATATTATTATTTTCATCAAGCAGCTGAGCCTTGGACTGGGGCTCGGCAGTGGTCTTGGTCTTTTGAGTCTTGGGCTCTTTAGACTTTTGAGGCAAAGGCTTTTCACCAGCAGCCATCTTACCTGGAACTTTAGCCTTTTGGGCTCGAGATTTAACCTCAACAGGGGTGGTCTCAACAGATTCAGTTTTCTTGGAACACTCAGGTTGGTCATAAGGGGTCTCAATTCGGATGCTTTCTGGCAATTCATAAATATTAGGAATTGCAGCTGCCATCTCTTTATCTCCAGCACCAATTGCTCTAATTTGGGCAGAAATGGTCTTAGTGCAAGCATCATAGTTCCTCCCAGATGCCCTTACCCAGGTTTTGATAACCATTTGTTCTTTTTCAAGGTCAGATTGCAATTTTTGGTTATCCAGTTCCAAAGTATTCAGTGGATGCAGATGATTCAGAAGAGCAAGAACTTGAAGAAGAATGATGTGGTGAACTGGGATCAGGGAATGATTGAGTAGGTGTGGATGTTGTTGTTGGTGGAATTGATGGAATTATCGGTGCTGTTGTTGTTGTTGGAAATGTAGATGCTACTGGAGTATGAATTACAAGAGCACCTCCAGTACGCAATCTCGGTGGTGATCTTGTTTCAGTGACAGGAAGTTTACCGGTTATTACATTTCTAGCCACGAGGAGTTCACTTCGTTGACCCTCCTCAATCCCTTCAACAAACTGGGATAATAATCTTTGAGTTTTAGGAGGAAGAGAAATATCAGAATCTGGCACTGCAGTAGCCTTAAGTGAGTCTACCAAGTGACCCGAAGATATCATGACTGTCTCAGGATTTCCTGTTGATTCAAGAGTATGAATAACAGTTGATGATTCGGCTTCGCAACCTGAATCTTGTGGGAAAGAAAGGTAAATAACTCCGATGTCACTTAGACTTGCCGTTATGCCTAAGGCATGAAGAGCAGATACAACAGATTGAGCTCTAAGGAACTCATACTGTCGTACAGCTGATCTAGCCACTAAGGCGCCTTCGTTCAAAGCTGGCGTGATGTTAGCAATGGAAGGACTTCCAAACAATCCTCGAGAGGGCACAAAAGCCGATCTCTCTATGTTTGTTCCGACAACATCACCTAGATGTGCATATGGGATCACAAACGGTGCAAAATGTGTCCTAAGTGGGGTACTAGACAATCGTGCAGAAATGAAGTCCAAGAGAGGAGCAGATGTCTCTTGTTGTTCAACATTCACAATCTCAGAAGGAGATTGGAATGGAGTACGTGGATTTTGCTCGTGCAATGATGAGACGTCAGCTTGTTGAGAGACTTCCAAATGGCGTGCGGAGGTTTGACTTTGCAAGAGTTGGGAGCTCTCGTCTTCTAACCTAGGTCGAACCCGGCGTTTATAAATGTTTTGAGTTAAGCGGAGGCCAACGTTTTCTTTTTGCCATTCTCCTAGCCCGGACCTCTCAATCTCTCGGGTATTTTCAACTCCTCCCTCATTTCCTCCTTGTCCCTCCGGAATATCCATTACATCATCAGCAAATTTATTTGCAGTTTCATCATCAGAGTCAGTTTCATTTGAGTCATGTGCATCTTCAAATCTTGATCTTTTAAGGTTTTTCCGAATGTTGACAGGAATTGATTTTCTTCGATTTTGAAAATATGTTGGTGTTGGTGATAATGGAAGTGAAGAAGATGAAGGAATTTGTGAGATGATGGTTTGAGATTGTGATGGTTCCATGGTTGGTGGAATTGGTGAATTGAATTCAGGAAGTGGTGAGGATTGATGAATAGGCATTTGAGGTGATTTTGGTGTTGATGGTGATGAAGATGAAGTTGATGATTGTTGAGGTGACGGTGTTTTTGGTGAAGAAGAAGATCTCAAAGAAGATGTTTTCGGAGGAAGAGATCTAATTGGTTTCGGAGACCCAACAATTGACACTGTCTCCTCAGAAGATGCAGGTGAAGAAGGTTCAACATGAGCTTTTTCTTTTCTTTTCTTTAACGAACTCCCCTTCTTCTTCTTTTGAAGTACTTTCTTGCTTAACTTCAACTCAAACTTTTGCTTTTTCATCAATTTTCTTTTCTTTGGCTCAATAGAACTGGATACACCCTCACGCTCTTTTCTTTTTCTCTTAGACCCCTCACTTAGTGTCCTATGCACAACTTGGGCAGAAACCGGGAGGCTTTCCGGTCCCAGAGTTGTTCTAATCCAGTCTATATAAGCTTGATAATCAGCATGGTTCTCAGAAACTAAATCCAACAAGTGTGATGGAATTAGATAAGTGTAGTTTGCCAGGCCGGAATCTCTGACAAACTTGTATTGTTGAAGCTGCACTTTTGTTGTGTTGAGAAGTCTTGGGATGCTTTTCTCTTTTCTGACTGCTCCTTGAACAATAACTGTCAAAAACCTGATGAAAGGTATATACTTCTTGGGAGCGGAGACCTTACCATTGACAACTATTATAAGCTGGTTCCACAGAAGTTGAGCAACATCGTAATGTCGATCAAAGACGACTCCATAGAAAATGTACAGCATGTGTTGAGTCACGTTGTCCATCCCTCGGTTGTATGGTGTAAATCAATTGCTTAGGATGGAGTAAACATGATACCAAATCTTGGGTAGATTCTTCAATTGGAAGTCTTTGGTCTTGGTAAGAGGACCTCATACCTAAGTGATATCAAAGCAGCGAACATGATATCATTTGACTCAAACTCATCAAAGTTATTATGACCATTAGAATCAGCTTCTGGAAATCTCAGACGACTTCTGAAATCATCTAGGTTGAACTCAAATCCATATACTCTATCTCCAGAAGTAAGTTCATACTGAAAGAAACCTTGTCGGCGAAGTTCTGGAGATTTATGCTTTGGCTTTGTTCTCGAACTTGAAGGATCTTGTGGTTGAACAAATCTGATGGTTCTCCACATTTGAAACAAATATACTTTAGCTAACTCTCTTTCAACACTAAGAGCATAAGATAGAGGATGGTTGTGAAGAATTCGCGGGACAATGGGAAATCCCGGAGCATTGAATGGATCTGAGAGAGCTCTGTTGTTTCTCATATTAGATGAGTTGCCGACAACAAGGATTTCTTCAATTGTTTCATTTAGAGCAATCTCTTCATCTTGATGGATTCTTTCTTGGTGATCCATTTATTTTATTTTTTTTGATTTTCTGATTTATGACATAAAATGTTAACACACACAGAAATCAATGTTTGAAAAGCAAATAACAAGATTCATACAAATTATTTATATAACATTCAAAGAGGTTCACAAAGGCGATCAATTCAGTGTGCTTTATACAAATAATTTGATATGAGAAAATAAACATAGAATAGTTAGCTATATATTTTCATAGATAATCATAGAAATATATATAACACTTTGAAAATAAGATATAATCATATAAGTACAATTTATATGAAAATAGCAAGGAAGTACACAAAGGCGTTCAATTCCTCGTATTTCACATATTTTGCAATTATATGACTATACATAACACTTTGTCACACTCCACAAGACAAATTAGGGTTCAGAAAAAAATTAGGGTTTCTGAAAAAAAATTAGGGTTTCAAGGAAAAAATGATTAAAAACTTGAAAATTTTTCTAAGTATGGAAAATGTGAAATAGGACGATCTTGTAGAGATCGTCCTGTGATTTGACTCAGGTTTGACAAACAAATGGTTTTGAACAGATCATCTGACTCTTTTGCAGAAATGATTAAGTAGTACACAGACAGATGGGATGATCTTGAATGAGATCGTCTTAACATTTTGAAGAGAATGTTAAGAATGGAAAGATCAGTGGGACGATCTAGTTAAGATCGTCTCAAGGTTTATGAGGTGAAAAAGATTCAAGTCTTGAAAGAATAAATGGGACGATCTTGAGGAGATCGTCTCATTTTTATGCTTTGGAAAATGGTTAAGTATGGAAAAAGGAAAAATGGGACGATCTTAATGAGATCGTCATGTAAACCTTTATTGAAAATCCCTTTTGAAGTGAAGGAAGATAAGACGATCTTGTTGAGATCGTTTTTGGAAAACAAGTGTCAAAAAAAACACTTCACTCATTTTGGAAAATTTCTAACACTTAGAAATATAAGTTGAAATTATGTCAATTTTTGGGAAAAATTGAGCATAGTTTCCCCTTATAATTGAAAGAATTAGTTTTGAGCAAAACCAATTTCACAAGAAATCAGCTACCCATTCATTTGATTTTCAACCAAATCAACAACCACACAGCGTATCATACCCTAAGACGATCCTGACTAGATCGTCTTGGTCTTGGTCTTGGTCTTGGTCTCAGGGGTTTAACAAGTAAAACATGTAAGAGGAAGTAAAACGGTCTTGACAAGATCGTCTCATTTCCAATTCGTTTTGGACAAGATTGTCTTAGAACCAACCCTTACTGAAAATAGGAGGATTTTGCCTAGATCGTTTTAATTCCAAGCAGTTAAAACACATACACAAATACCACAAAATGATTCTAATTAACAGCAAATATACTACAAAAACATTTCACCACCACAAAACACAAAAACTAACAAAAACAACCTAGAACGAATTAAGATCGTTCTAGGTCATCTTCTACAATGGAACAGGGAGGGTTATTTTTGAATTTTTTCAAAAACACAATTTCAAGCATTTTAATATGTAAAAATCATATACATATAGCCTAATCATGCTTCTAAATCATATTATATTCACAGAAACATCACCAGTTGCAAGAATTTCGAGCAAATTGAATAATTAAGATCTACTAAAAAGGTTTAAAATCTTACTTGAAGATGAGACTTTCAGATGATGATTCTATTGAATGAAATGATCTACTTGAAAAATGGTACACAACCCAGGTTTTGATCTTATTATTACTTCGAAATGGTTTTGAATGATTTGTGAGTGAGAGAGAGTAATCGAGTGGAAGTTTTACGGGAAAAAGGAAAATGGAGGATAAAAGAAAATCATTAGATTCTCCCTCCAACTTGTATAGGAAATGGATCGGGTGTAGTTTGACTGGGTTTTACCCGGTTTGAAAAGTTATTGGGCTTGGTTTTGGTATTAAACTGGGCTCTTTTGATTTTTCTGAAAATTTTGGGCTAAAAGACTTAAACACAATACCACAAATAACATAACAAATACACAAACAGTTAACCAAACTAACTCTAACTAATTTTTATGGATTTTGCATTTTTCAATTTTTATTTGTTTTTCTAATTAATAATGAGTTTCTTATCAAATAGTGCAAATACACAAACTTACCCTAGATTCATGAATTATCTTTTTTCTCCCCCTCAAACATTGCATGGTATTTAAGCACATTGCACATAAACATATCATGAATGTTTGACAGATAATGAATGAAAGAGAAAGAGATGAAGGATTTGTACAAAATATGCAGAGGCAAGAAAGTGCATTGGTAATGAGCACTTATTCGATATTATTTTTTTTGAAAAGAAACTCATTCCAGGATCATGTGTTGAGAAACATCCCGGTATAGAATGCTAAACATAGACCTTTATTACCTACAAAACAGAATTAAGTTTTTTTTGGTACCCACTTTTGAATGGGTCCTTTTGGGTTAGAGAAAACATTCAAGGTATATAAATGGGGTTTTCGAACAAGAGGTTTATTCTTAAAATTCATCACAATCCCCTTAAAATCAACAATCAATGGTTTAGAAATCACAGTAGAAGATTTAGAATTTATTATAGACCATGGTTTAGCTGAATTACTCAAATTTGAAACAAATTTCCTATTAGGAACTTTATTCTTGTAGTCATTAGCTGTCCAACTTCTTCTAACTGGTGATTTAATAGACACTTGTGTTTTAGCATTTTGATTGTTGGTTTTCTCAGAAGATTTGATGTTTTGTTTCTTTGGATTTCCAACAGTGAACCAACCATACTGATCTCTATATCTGGTTTTACCATCAGATGTATTTGTGATTAGAAAATCTTTGTTAGACTTTGACATCTTAGGTAAAAAACTAGATTGTGAGTCAACTTTAGGAGCACTGGTTCTAGATACAGATGAAGAATTAACCTTGTTCTTTGAGGTATTTAAAATGGGCTTCTTACTTTTGACAGCTGGTGCATGCTGACCTTTGGTTGAATAAAATAAAGTTGGAGCAATCTTAGACTTAGATTCCTTCTTTGTTTCAATTTTAGGCCTTTTTGGTGAAAGTTTTGCAAGTTCTTTACTTGTGAGTCCCTCGATAGCTACAGATCGCTCTCAAGATCGTCTATTGTTATGTCGTGAGTGCGGAATCCTCACGAGATAACTAGTTTGATTAGTTATCGTGTATATCACTAATTATCAAGTAAAATAATCAGCCGTATGATGCTATATTCGTTTCTATAAGCTATAGAACGAACTTAGTTGTCTGGTATATGTGTATGTCGAATGTGTTACCTCAATTTAGGGTATTCATTCGTATATATATGTTTCAGATCGAAACTGGGCTTGCTGGGCTTTGTTCTTACGAACTTAGCAGCCCAGCCCATGTAACGAAGATAATCTTCGTTTGTACTAAACGAAGTTTATCTTCGTTTGCCTCTAACGAAGATATGGAATATCTTCGTTAGATGTAAGACTTGGTTATATTCCTAAATGTTTCATCAACAAGGAATCCTAACACATATTATGTTTGTACTTGTATAACACACAACAAACATCATACATAACATATATATAACACCAAAACATGTAATCGATCATTACCAAAACATAAAGTCCATAATCTATCAATTACATATATATAGACACGACATAAAGTAACATAATGTCTAAATCTAAAAGACAGATCAAATCTAAGTTGCTGTTGTCACATCAACGTGCATCAACACTTTCTCTACTTCAGGTGCAAAAACATGTTCAGTTTCGAAAAACTTATCAGGTTCTTTAACAGAAAAATCTGGAAAAGAAAATGGTGAAACCTTTTGTTGAACTTTGGGTTTGGAAACAGTTTTGTTTGTTATCTTTTCAATCAATGCTTTTGCTTTAGCCTTAGGATCTTTAGGGATCTCAACCTTGTGCTCTAGATTCACTTTATTTTGGTCAGTTGGGGTGATCACAGGAGAATCAAAAGAAAGTATCCTTTTCACAGATGAATGATTCTTGGCTTTCAAAGCTTGAATTCTTTCTTCAATTTGGAGAAATGATGAGAACATTGAAGAAGACATATCTTGAATCTCTTGAGAAGAGATTCTTTCACCCTGCACAGCTTTGTTAGAAATCTCACACTCTTTGGACTGAGTGGAGCAATCAGGAGAATTAAAAACATGCAGCATTTGAACAGGCTTGGTCTTCCTTACCTTTGGAGTATGATCTTGAGTTTTCAAATGTTCAATGACCTTTTGTTGAGACTCAATTTTTTGTTTTAAACCTTCAATTTCTTTTTCCAATATGGTAGCTAGAATATAAGTCCTTGTTGAAACTGGTTTTAGACAATCTTTTTGAGAATCATTTTCAGGAATTGAAATATTGTCTATTTCTTCTAACTCATAGATGGTTCTTTTATGAGTTTTCTTATATGTATCATTTAGAGCAACATAATCAATACTAATTTGATTTGTTTGTGGTCTTTCAACATCATCTAACTCAAAATCATTCTCAGATGGTCTAACAAAAGTTTGAATCATGCCAAGTCTCAGAAGGTTTTCATCATACAAAGGACCAAGGTCTTCTGTTTGAGCTTTTGCCAAGTGTGCTGGATTCTCATATCCAAACCCAAGAAGAAGTTCTGATCTATCTATCTTTGACTTGTTGTAAAAGGCAGTGAAATCCAGAAGAGGACTTTGTTCAATTTTATAGATTTTCTCTTGGTAAAACAAGATATTTGCTTTCAAATCCTCAATTTGCTTTTTAAGAGTTTCAATTTCTACTCCTTTGAGAAAACAAGTACTGTTTAGATCAGAAGTTTGTCGTTCATGTTTTTCACAGTTGGGTTTAAAATCTTTCATTTTATTTGTGAGAAACTCAACATCAGCTTGTCTTGCATTTGCTCTTATCCACTCATTGGTCTTCTCAAGCTTTAGGGTCTCAATTGTTTGCTTGAGTGAGTGGACAGTCTCTTCAAGGTCTTGACATTTATTAGTTAAGTGAGCATTGGGGGAAACAACTTGAGAACTGGTACTTGATAAATGCATTTCTTTCAAAGAATCATAATTCACTTTGAGAGCTTCACGAGCTATTGAGAGTTCAGAAAAGTTTTCATTGATTTTATCAAACTTTTGTTTAGTCATTTTCAAATTGTTTTTCAAAGTAAGGTTTTGCTTTGTCAAAGTATCAGCAGTTGTTTAAACAGATAAGAAATCTTCTTTAGAAATGAAATCTACCACACTTGGTTTTGCTTGTGAGGTAGTTTGTGAAGAACTGGTTGTTGAAGTCCTCAAGTAGTTGACATCTTCAGAAGCAGCAAACTTTGGTAATTCATCCCATATCTGTTTGGCAGTATGATCATGATTAATAGAAAAAAAATCTCATCAGAAAGAGATTGATAGATATAGGATTTGGCTTGCTTGTCAACTTGACTTCTTGCTTGTTGTTCATCTGTGAGTTGGTCTTTGGTAAGGATCATTCCATGAGGATGTTTGAATTGAACTGGACGTTCAAGAATTGATTGTTTAATAAAGACATCATTTGATTTTGTGTCAAGAAAATCCATGAATTCATTTTGCCATTGAACAAATGAAGTCTTGTGAAGAATTGGAGGTCTGATTGTTGACATTAATGGATCAGTGTTGATTGTTGTCATTGAAATGAATGAACAATGAATTGGAGTTAGAATTTGTTGGTTTTGGATTTCAGAAGACAAAACGATCTAAAAGAGAACGTCTTGATGAAAGGAAGCTAGGAAGATCTTGAAAGAGATCGTCCTAGAAAAAGACTTGAAAAAATTTTAAGTATGGAACTAAGGAAAGTAAGATGGTCTTGAGGAGATCGTCTTAGATAAGAAAAATAAGACGGTCTTGAGGAGATCGTCTTAGAATTTTGAGTGAAAAATATTCTAAGTATGAAAAACTTTGGAAAATTTGGACAGAATTTGGATAATGATTGCAGGAAGGTTGAGCAAAACCAATCTCAAAGAGATCAGTTACCCAGGAAGTGTGTGATTCCCAATCACAACAACTTCGAAACAACAAATCACAACACACAGTTCACACAGAACCAACAGATGCTAGGACGATCTTGAGAAGATCGTCTTAGACACAATGAATCAAAACGATCTAAATTAAGATCGTTTCAAGGTATTTTTCTTAGGAACACAGAAAACGACAAAATAGTCGTGCAGAATCACTAAAATTCCAATTTCTCTCTTGTTTGTGAGAGTTAGAACTTGATTCAAAAGCGAAAATGCTCAGAATCTAATCGCGCAGAACCCTAGAAACAAATTTATAGCTCAAATCAACTCAAATTCAAACCCAAACTTTTGGCGGTTTTTCCACAATTTCGGAATTTGATGAATATGTTGAATTGGATTATGAAATTTAATAGGATGTTTTCTGAGGTGATTTAGAATGAAATTGTGAACAAAAACAAAAGAATTGAGTGGAAATTGGTATAGAATTGATGAAACACAGAGACGAAAGTTTTGAACACGAAAGTTGAATAATTGAACAAAATCAACATGATTCTGTGTAGTATTTGATCTAGATCTTCAACAGATTGTTGTTTTGCTCTGATACCTAATGATAAAATGTAGAAAAGTTCGTGTTACGGTGCGGAAGTTAGGTGTTCATCAATGGAGGTTAGTGTGTGTTTGTGTGTGTTCTTGAGAGAGAAAGATGTGTGTGTGTTTTAATTCAATCCGTGAAATGTTAATCTGTTACTGAAAGGTTATCAAAGGTTTTCAAAGGTTACAAGTAATAAAAGATTGAGGGGTATTTATACCACATGGATAACTTACAAAAGCTCCCCCTCAACCTTATAGTTGTTACACAAATGTTCATAAACTAAATTAAAAACTAAGCACTATTTTGAATTTCTAACAGCAACAAGGAAGATACTCGAACAAGGAGTATGAAACGTAAGGTTTTACTCTATCTTTCAAGAAGAGTTACTCACTAACATCATTGAAAGAGATATGAAGTAGAAAGTAAAGTAAAGGAAGGAGATTAACTCAAACAATAAAGTGAAGATATTGACGTCATCTACAAGATGTGGTTCTGAAGGTGTTCATCTTTATGGCCCTCCACGCATTTTACTTTAAATACCTATTGGAAAACCTCTATCGTAGGACCAACTATTAGTAGAGCACGATCAACTAAGCTGAGAAGAATCGATATATGCCCAACGGCCGATGGAGGCAAGCTTTGCTAAAGAAGGGGAGTATGGTCGATAAGTGGAGGAAACATGAGTGATGGATATTCCCTCAAGGTCAACGGTCGTATGGAGGTAAGCAAAAATAAGATGAACTTGGGCGAGAAAAATTTTAGAACACATGGTGAACAGTCAAGAACCATCGACCCATGAAGTAGTGCACCCAAGAAAAGTGAAGAAGGAAAACGACATGAAATCGCTAAGTTAGTAGTAAAAGTAAATAGGAAATATGACGCTAGAATTCAAGGCACATACTGCCACAACGATCAAGGAAGTTGATCGCTAACCCAAGTCCCAAACAACTACAAACTCTAGAAAGAGCTAGTCATGGAATGTTTGAATGAAAGTATGCTAATTCGCTTATGTGACAAGCCGGGGGAAAAGACGAGTACCCCTGAGATAAACTCCAAGGACTATCAACTGCACGTGTATCAACCAAGATGACAATTACTCTAGTAAGAGATGGATCCGAGTGGCGAAAATGGTAAGGAGTATGGTGATCCATAAGAACACGAAAGAAAAATGGAGAAAACTAAATGGTTGAGAATAGGACGTGGTACGAAGCTCCACCTAAATTATGTTACATCACAATTCCCAAGAACATTAGGCAGGTGTACTTGAAAAGAAGCTTAGCTTAGAAAACTAAAAACAAATATGAGGCTTTCGAGAGCAAGGTCATTGGAAGTTTTGTAAAGGTCTAAAAGGACCTAAGAAGGATTGTCCCTGAAAGGGGATCCATACTAACAAAGGCTTGAAGTGCTGTCTTACCAAGATGGTGAGGATATGATACGATTAATTGTAAGCATAAGGATTGTGTAAACTCTATCGCGAGGAACACATAGGCATATAATAGAAATGGAAGAGGTCATATGTGTAATGTTGAAAAGGAGTTTAGTCGGAATTATGTCATGGATGGTAGTCATTCTACATTAAAAAGGAAGAAGTGTAGGTGCCATGAAATGATTTAAAAGCCAATATCGGCAAGAGCAAGATAAATTATTAACGATGTGACTTAGCTAATAACAGAAAAAGGTGATCTTGGGAAAATAAGGCAAAATTGAAAGAACAACGGTGAGTATGAGGAATAAGATGGAACTATCATCATACATTACATGACCGTTTTCCCTTGCACGCCATGAGACAATAAAGACGAAACTGAAAACTCTAAAATGAGGTACTACGAAGACGTACCTTTACAAATTTAGTAGAACTCGGCATAACGGATTAGTATCACTCTTGTTAAAAGGGTAATCCCTTAACAAGTGATTAGTCACAAACGGAATCAATATTTTTTTGTGGCGGCAAGAGTGTCCAACATCAAACCAAAGAAAGCTAAAAGTAGGCAAGGAGCCAGTGGAGGATTCTTTACTAGAGAAAGCAAACGATAAAGGAAAGTACACAAAGTGACAATGGGAAATGAGTAGCCACCAACGATTGAAATTCCAACGTCTCTTACTATTTTTGTTATGACTCACGTTACGAACCGTTTGCTCATTTTACACCTCCGTATTAACATTCTTGTCATCATCCCATTACTTAACATTGATCTAGGCAAGATGGACAGCCCATAATGATTTCTTACGAGTAACCTTAAGTCGTCTCAAGAAGTGAGCAACTGTTAGAAATCCAAAAATAGTGATACATTGTAATTAAAGTTATGGACTTACTTGTTGTTAAGTCATGAGTTGATGATTTCTAAGGTTGAGGGGCTAATTGTGATAATTAGCATAGTTGGTTAGTTTAGACTATAAATAGCCCTCAATTCCTTAGAAATCATAACTTTGGCATAACCTTGACACATCTTTCATACCATTACACTTGAATAACACACACTTGATCCCAATTCTCTCTCAACACACACACAAACACCAAGAACACACACTCACACTAAATTGCCATTGTTGATATGAATTCGAGTGATAAAATCGTGTTGTTACATGTGGTATCAGAGCTCAAAAACATCGTTTTGATCTCGATCCATAACTGAATTCAATCACAATTCATCAAACAATCACCTTTTAATTATGTCTTTAATCCTGTTTTTGTTCGGTTTGGAAAATCACATAAAATCACAAATGTTTTTTCACCGTTCGATTCCTCATAGTTAATTACATAATCCTCTCAAGTTTCGTGTTCTAATTCGATCTGGATCAAAAGTTCAGATTTTGAGTTTTTGGCGCTAAAATTTGGGATTTGATTCTGTTGTGTTATAAGCTGAATTGTGTTAATCGGATCATTGCTAAGGTGAAAACAAACTGTTTGCAAGTGGTTTCATGTTCCAGTTCTCAGAAAATCAAAAGATATTGAAGTTTTAAAAATCGTCAATGGAGTTGTTCATGTTCAGAGGTTGAAGACGACTTTGTGAAGCTAAAACGATCTCATTTAGATCGTTTCAGTTTTTTTCCTTGGTACTTACATTTCAGTGTGGTGGCTTGTAAAATGATTCAAATTTGATCGTTTTGACAAGTGTGGTTGTGGTGTGAAGAATTGATTGTGACTAACTGATTCTTTGGATTGGTTTTGGTCAATTCAATTTCTTGAAAATAATCAAGTTTTGGTGAAATTCTGTGAAGAAATCTAAAACGATCTCTTTTAGATCGTTTCAGACTTTGAAAAACCAAAACGATCTCTTTTAGATTGTTTCAAGTTTTACTTAAACATTCTCTGGTTTGAGTAATTTGTGAAGAGTTGTGTTTGGGAATCATAATATTCTTGGGTAACTGATCTTCGTTATTGGTTTTGCTCAATTCATTTCATTCCAATTCATACCAAAACTCTGCCCAAATCATTTCAGAATACTTAGAATTCTTTTTCCAAAATTTTCAAGGTCATTTCATTTTAGATCGTTTCATTCCTGCCCATTTAGATCGTTTCATTTTCACTTCCTCTAAATCGTTTCATTTCACTTTCTTAAAACGATTTCAATTTAAATCGTTTCATTTCATTCCAACTTAGATCGTTTCATTCCTTCAAAAATCAATTCAATTCTCAATTCAAATCAATTTCTAATGGCTACTCGTGAAGCGTTAGCTCTGGGTACTGATACAAGACCTCCAGTTCTTTATCGTGGTAACTATGGACTTTGGAAGAAAAGGTTCATGGATTATGTGGAACGTCAGACTAATGGTCACATGCTTAAGGATTCAATCATGAATGGACTTGCTATGCATCGTCATCCTACTACCGGTGCTATTTTGACTCCTGATCTTTTGAATGCCGAACAAAGAGATCGTACTGCTGCTGACAACAGAGCTAGGTCATGCTTGTATCAAGTACTTCCTGATGAGATCTATGGCTCAGTTGATTCTTATGACACAGCAAAGGAGATTTGGGATGAAGTTGCTAGACAAATGGAAGGTGCTAATGTAACCTCAACAATCCGACTGATAAATGTCTTAACTGAGTTTGACAATTTTCAGAAATCACCAAATGAATCTCTCGAGTCCGTGTACTACAGATTTTGCAATGTGATCAATGAACTGAGAAAGAACAAGGTCAAAAAATCTGAAATTGAGTTGAACATCAAATTTATCAAAGCACTTGGTCCCGAGTGGGAAGATTATGGAACTCAAATCAAGCAACATCAAGATCTGACCAAATTCACCATTCATACTCTTTATGAATCTTTCAAGTTGAATGAGCATCAAGTTCTAAGCAAATATTCATTCAACAAAGTGCCAGAAGTTGTATCTACTGATCCTTTGGCATTGATTGTTGAAAGAAAGGTTTCTGAGGCTCTTAAAAGACAAATGACTGTTGTTTCTTCATCTGATGAGGAGGGAGAAGATTTCTTGGCTTCAAGAGATGGTGTTCCTGATGAATTCTACCAAGCTCTTGCCGCTGTAACTAAGCATTTCAAGAAAAAGTATTTCAAAGCGAGGCCAACTAACAACAATCTCCGTACTTCATCAACAAGTGGATTTCCAAAGAAGGAACAATATCATCACAAGAGTTTTGAACAAGGTGAAACAACTGGTTCCAAGAACGGAGATAAGAAAGCCGAAACTGAGAAAAAAATCATGGAAAAAGGAAAAACATTTGACAAAAAGTGTTACAACTGTGGAGTTCCTGGTCATTTTGCTGTGGATTGCAAGCTGCCTCGCAAGAAGAATTATGAATACTACAAGCAGAAAATGCTCTTGACAAAGCAAGTTGAAGCCAGTCAAGCCTTGATTGCTGAAGATGACAAGTGGCTTTTACTGACTGATGATGAAGATGAAGATCTGTCTGCAAATGTATGTTTCATGGCAAGGTTGAGCAAAGACAAAATGTTGGAGGCTGACAACATTGACGAGGAATATCCCGATGATGAGGTAAATCTCGACTCTACTTTTTCATCAATTAAGGATAAAGAGTCTTGTAGAATTGCCTTATCTAACTTGACGAATCATTACATTTCTTTAGCCAACAAAAACAAGAAATTGAAAAATAGCATTTTATTTTCAAAAGGGGAGTACACAAAACTTTTTGAAGAAAATTCTAAACTACTTTTTGAGTATGATGCTATGAAACAAGAATTTCAAAACTATAAAGAACAAATGTTGGTTAAAGAATGTGAAATGAATGCGTCTCCTGATTTTAAGTTATTGGAAAAGTGCCATAATTTAGAAAAGACCATTCTTGATCTTGAAAAAGCCAATCAAGATCTTGAAGTTCAAAAGACCAATGAATGGCTTCGGGCAAATGCAAGACAAATGGATGTTGATATTCTAAGTATGAAGCTTCAAGAAGCTACACCAAAAACAATTGAACTCGAAAGAAAAGTTTCTGATTTAAATCATAATTGTTTTTTAAAAGGCACTGAGATTGAAAACCTTGAAAGACAAATTGAGGAACATAAAAAGAATATACTTTTCTATCAAGAAAAGTTGTACAAAGTTGAACAAAATCCTCTTTTGGATTTCACTGCCTATTTCAATAAATCAAAGTTGATAGATCGGAACTTCTTCTTGGGTTGGGTTTTGAAAATATCACTCCATTGCAAAAAGCAAAAGAAGAAATTATACCTTTGTATGATAAGAAGTTTTTGAGACTTGG
This sequence comes from Erigeron canadensis, assembly GCF_010389155.1. Lineage (NCBI taxonomy): Eukaryota > Viridiplantae > Streptophyta > Magnoliopsida > Asterales > Asteraceae > Erigeron > Erigeron canadensis. The sequence goes on from NC_057766.1 coordinate 11,994,829, forward strand.
TATGGTACAACAATTCATTCGTCCTTTGGATGACGAATTTGAGATTGATGAGGTTGAGAAGATTCAAAAGAATAAATTTTTGGTTAATTATAATGCTATCAATACTTCTTATGAAACGAAAAATTCAACAATTTTTGAATTAGAAGAGATTGCATCTAATTTTCAAAACCAAGAATTTGTCATTTCTCCACCAAAACCAACTAAATTGTACATTCCATCCACAATTTTGGAAAAACAAATAGAAGGTTTACAACAAACAGTGGAATCTCAACAAAAACTCATTCATAATCTACAGTCTCAAAGTCCGAATTCAAAGAATGAATCAGTTATTGTTGATATCAAGAAAAATTGTGTGAATGTTTCTACCCAAACTAATTTCAATCACTTAGTAGACCATTTCACTCAGACTACCTGTGATTCATCTACAAGTTCATCCACCCAGACCGTAACTGTTCGTTTTGGAAACAACAATTTCGCTCCAATTCTAGGTTATGGAGATATTGAAAGAAACGGAATTGTCATTAAGAAAGTCCATTATGTTGAAGGTCTAAGTCATAACTTGTTCAGTGTTGGACAGTTCTATGACAACAACCTTCAAGTTCTTTTTCGACAATCTCTGTGCAAAGTCCAAACTCTAGATGGAATTGATATCCTATGCGGAGATCGTGATCATAATCTTTTCATAGTTAATCTTGATGATAACCAACCAACTGATAATATCTGTCTTGTTTCAAAAGCTACTTTGAAAAATTCTTGGTTGTGGCATAGAAGGCTTTCTCACTTGAATTATCAAACCATCAATGCATTAGTCAACAAGCAACTTGTTGAAGGCTTGCCTGACTACAAATATGAGAGTGAGCATGTCTGTCCTTCTTGCGCAGTTGGGAAGATCAAAAGAACTTCTCATAAACCAAAGAAAATTCCACACACTTTGGCACCTCTTCATTTGCTTCACATGGATCTTTGTGAACCTATGAAAGTACAAAGTAGAAACGGGAAGAGATATATTCTGGTTATCGTTGATGGTTATTGAAGATACACTTGGGTCAAGTTTCTTGCTTCAAAAGATGAAACAACTCAAATTTTGATCGATTTCATCACTTCTACTCAAGTGAATCTTCAACTTCCAGTCCGCTATATCCGTTCGGATAACGGTACTGAGTTCAAAAATGCCATCTTCGATGAATTTTGCAAATCAAAAGGCATTACTCACCAATTCTCTACTGCTCGTACCCTGCAACAAAATGGTGTTGTTGAAAGGAGAAACCGTACGCTAGTGGAAGCAGCAAGGACCATGCTTGCTTATTCCAAGTTACCATCAAATATGTGGGATGAAGTTGTTGACACTGCCTGTCACACTCAAAATCGGTCCATCATCAATCAGCGTCATGAGAAGACTCCTTATGAGGTTATTAACAAACGCAAACCCAACATCAATTACTTCCATATTTTTGGGTGTGTCTGTTATACCTTGAATGATCGGGAAAATGTTGGAAAGTTTGAAAGGAAAGGTGACGAAGGTTACTTTGTTGGTTACTCAAAGACATCGATTGCATATCCCATCTTAATCGTCGAACAAACACGATTCAAGAAACCATGAATGTTTGGTTTGACAAGATGTCTGGCATGATATTTGAACAAGAAAGTTTGCTACCAACAATTAGTGATCCAAGTACTTCAAGTGTTTCCTCAAAGACGTCTACCTTAGCTTCAAAGTTCAAGAAATATCCAACTCCAACAAGTGAAGAGCTAGATATTCTTTTCGAAGAATTCTACAATTCAAAACCGATTCAAGAAAAGGAACCTCAAGTCATCAATGAACCAATTCCGAACAATGATCCTATTCAAACAAATGAACCAGTTCCTGACAACAATCATGAATCATCTTTAAATTCCGCAGAGCAAGAAGAATCATCTTCAAGTGATATTTATTCTCAAAAGAATGTTCAAGAACAACCTTCTCAAATCATCCAAACAACAAATCCATCAAATACTCCAAATGTGTATGTACCACTGGATTTTGCTCATCCAAATTTTGAGGAAAGAGTTCTTCCGAGCTATGATTCCATTTCTCAACAGAACTCTGGATTTAATGATGATAATATTGACATTCATCAACAAGATCCTCTTCCTCATGACAACAAGTGGTCGCGTATGCGCAAAAGATCATCCTACAGAACAGATCATCGGAGATCCACAAGCTGGTGTTTCTACCCGTACTACAGTCAATGAGTGTCTTGTTGCACTTTCACTGAGTAACAAGTTCGGTGTTTAGTTTGCACATGAGCGACTAGGTTTTTCTCAAAATTCTACTCCATGAATTTCATCTTCACCGATGAGTTCTAACCCCGGAGTATTCACTTCTTTCATTAGATAGTGAGGGTATTTTTAAGTGATGATGAATTCGTGCAACTAAGTTGGAGGGAGTACAGTCGAAAAAGTGAGAGGTTATGGTGATAATGTTGTGAGAAACGGGTTAAAGGAATTGATACCCTTCTCTAAAAATTCTCAAATCACCGGGTAAAACACATTTCTATCGGATGTCATTTGTTGATATCTCGGTATTGAAGAATCCTTCATGGACCCAATGAAGCGATGCACATCTTTACCTAACCACTCAAGTGTTTCTTAACAAATGCTTGTTTTATTTCTCACGGAGATTTTCTCATTTCTATTGACTCTTCATTTGGAAGACGTTGATATTGAAAAAGGGTGACACTCTGCTCCAGTCCCCGACTTCATTTTGATCACTTTGTGTCTAGAGCTCTCGTGATTGATCATTAAGTTGATCGTTATTCATTCTTTAGGACACATTTGCGTCATATCTTTGTGATATACATGCTTATCTTTGTGATATAGCCGGAACATTTGTAGTGATATCTTAATTGATATTTCACGATGATCAAATGGAAATCCTACCATTGCTAACATCATTTCCCGCTTTGAACGTAGGTCTCATAATTGCATTTGTGTAATTATTGAGTTAACAAGAAGTCTATTGTGACCTTGGATTTTTCCTAAAAAGTCTTTAAGGATAGTAGAACATGGTTATCGAACGCTTAGGTTACACTGACCATGGTTTACATTCTTTGAAGCAATCTTCAGGTTGGAAAGCCAAAAGACCAAACTATGTTAGAGGTTTGCTTTGTGCATTTCTCCATGATACAAAGGAAATCCGATAAATGATATACATTTCTTTCGGTCATTTCATTAATACTTTCGATTTTTGAATGCAAATGGATCATTCTTATCCGGTTTTCTTTCTCATCACCCCAACACAGAAAATACCAACACCTTAATAAAATGCTTATACCAACAACTTCAACCTTACATTTTAGTCACCCATAGGGTTATTTGGGTTGGATTAATGGTTTGGGCTGATGAGTTGTTAGTTTATATATCTTTGTGTAAACACCATTAAGCTATGGTTCTTTTGATTTCCTTTGACATTCTATTCAATCAATGTTTGCATAATAACATTGGTTCCCAAAATTGTCATTATGAGGGGGAGAAAATAGTATGATTGATGTTTGATTGGAGAAGAAATTAGAATGATTTTAAGGATAAGAAGATCAAGATCAATAATGAAAGGATGCTCACTCAAGATGTTACAAAAAGTTCAAAAATGCTCCAATCAAAGACTGTGATTACTCATGAATTGAGGAGGAGCATGATTACTTTCATAAAAGAATTTTCAAAACCTTATTAAAATGTTTACTCTCAAAAGTGTTCAAGACGATGTGACAAAGATCAAAGTTTCAAAGGACAAAAGGCTGAAGATCTTCAAGTCACAAAAAAAGAAATGCTTCAAAAGCTACATTGCACATACCAAGGGGGAGAGTACATATTTCTGAAAATTCATTCCAAGACATCAAAGAAAAGACTTCAAGATTCGAAGATTGAAGAATTCAAGACAAGTTCATACCTTCCGCATTTCAAAAGACAACTCTGATCTTTGATTCAACAATCCTCGAAGATTTAATACACACACACTCATCATTCTCTGTTCAAAAAGAACATTGAGAATCAACAAATGATTTAACTTCAAGAAGTCCAAGACCAAGACTGAATCAAGTTCTCCAAAGACAATGTGAAAGCTTTGAAGACTTGTTTCAACACACCAATTGTCTTCACCACCAGGCTCATCAAATTCATTCCTACAAGAAAAAACAACATGTACTTCAGACCTTACAATATATCACTAAGGGGGAGAATGTTAGAAATCCAAAAATAGTGATACATTGTAATTTAAGTTATGGACTTACTTGTTGTTAAGTCATGAGTTGATGATTTCTAAGGTTGAGGGGCTAATTGTGATAATTAGCATAGTTGGTTAGTTTAGACTATAAATAGCCCTCAATTCCTTAGAAATCATAACTTTGGCATAACCTTGACACATCTTTCATACCATTACACCTGAATAACACATACTTGATCCCAATTCTCTCTCAACACACACACAAACACCAAGAACACACACTCACACTACATCGCCATTGTTGATGTGAATTCGAGTGATAAAATCGTGTTGTTACAGCAACAATTATAACTCTTTCAAATCTTCAAATCAAGTGATATTTAGGGCACCAAGGAATAGATTCCCCCAACCGTGGAGGTTAAAAAGTCCGTAAGTAACCGAAAAGTCGTGATAAAACCTATATGAACTCTCACATTTGTACGACTCCGTGAAGCTATCCTTATCATCAATTTATTCATCTTGTTACCGTGTGAACGAGCAAACTTCGAGGACGAAGTTTCTGTTAAGGGGGTAATGATGTAACAATCCTCAATTTTCGACTAGGACAACTTACTTATATTTATCTAGGTATCTGTCCCTAGAGGTTTATTAAGAGAATCGACATTCTAGACATTTAAGACAAGTGGTAATTGCCCTCTAGTTCAACAGAATACCAAAAGATAACTAGTTGCTTTAAAAATGCCATTAACAATAACTATAAGTATCCAAGACAAACTCAAAGAGATTGAGTGATAACAACCTTACAAGTATGGAAATTAAACAATCAAGCATCAAAGAAGGCAAACAAATCAACATTTCAACTAATAACAATGTGCATCGATAAAATTTACAATTCAATTACATATGTGTATATACATACACGACATACATTTATATACGTCAACTTTCACATAAGTCTCAAAGTTATGGGAAATACATTACAACTTAAAATATACATATATGTGTACATAAACTCTTGTAAAATTCACCAATCAACATACAACTAACCCACTTATTCTTACACTTACACATAAGTATACATCACATATACATATACATACACATAAACACTAGTTAGGACTTAAACCCAACACACTTGGTTAACCAATGAATTCACTCCTAACTCACTACACCACCCCACACAAACAATTAGCTTACTCCCAGCTTCTTTTCTTCCCTAAAATCACGTGCTCTCTCCCCCTCCCTCTCTCATTTTCAAATTTTTATCACATAACCCAACACACACACCTCAAGTGTGCTCTCAAAACACTCTCCAACTCTCTCAAATTTTCTGCACACTTTCTTCATCTTTTTTGGTTTAAATAAACAAGCCAACAAGGAGCTCAAATCTAAATAATCTAATGTAATAATAAGTTTCATTAATCATCCAACAACTAGTATCATGTATGATGGACGCATAGAGTCGATTTGGAGGCAACAAGGGTACGTAATCAGCCCCCAAAGTGGCTGGTCGGACAGCAGCAGAAAAAGGGGCAAAACAACTTCAATCTACTTCTTTTCTTTTGATTCTTGATCATCAAAGGTTACCCAATTTGTTCCTTTGTTTGTTCTTCATATTTTCCTTCATTTTGTAGCTCATATTCCCTTCTTTTCAAGCTTGCTACAGCCAACAAACAACTCTTGGGCAGCCATCAAGAACAAGACCCAACAACACTCTTGATCTTCTTGTTTTGATCTTCAAAGGTTGTTATTTTCAACTCTCTTGAATCTCACCTTACTAATCCTAGATTTCTTAAACTAAAAACACATAGATCTATCCATGCATGCACATTTAAAATACTGATTTTAAAGAAAGAATTAAGAATTGTAAGTAACACGATTTCAGCACCGAATTCACAGATTCAATGGTGGATTGGATGTGTGTGTGTTCTTGGTTTTTTAGTGTGTGTTTTAGAGAGAGAGAGAGAGAGAGAGAGTGGAATAATTGGAATTAAGTATGTGTGAAAAATGGTTACTTGAATGAATGAAATGTTGTTCAAGGCTTAATAATCTCTAAGGTATGAGGGTATTTATAGTCTATCCCTATACATATGCAACTTATCACATCTAGTCCCTCAACCTTAGTGATTATTTATCACTATTTTTGGATTTCTAACATTCTCCCCCTTAGTGATATATTGTAATGAATGAAGTACGTGATATCTTGTCTTGTAGGATTGTATTTAATGACCCCGGTGGTGAAGACAATGAGTATGTTGAAACAATTCTTGGTCTTGGACTTCTTGAAGTTAAATCATGAGGCGATTCTCAATGTTCTTTTTGAACAGAGAATAAAGAGTGTGTGTGTGTGTCTTGAATCTTTGAAGATTGTTGAATCTTGAATCAGAGTTGTCTTTTGAAATGCGGAAGGTATAAACTTGGCTTTGATTCTTCAATCTTTGATTCTTGAGCGAATTTCAACTTTTGACATGAAGTATCATGAACTTGTACTCTCCCCCTTGATGTATGCATTGGAGCTTCTTGAACAAGTGTTATAGTATGACTTGAAGATCTTGAATGAAACATGTTGATGAAGACTCTTTTGAAGCTTTACTTCTTTGTCATGAATCTTTTAACCAATCTTTCAACTTTTTGTAGCTTTGATCTTTGTCACATTGACTTGAACACTTTGGAGAGTAAACATTTGAATGAAGTTTGGATAAGTCTCTTATGAAGTAATCATTCTCCCCCTCAATACATGAATATAACCATATTGGAGCATCTTTAAACATTTATTCCATCTTGAGAGAAATCCTTTCATCTTCAGTCTCAATCTTATCTTTGGAATCAATTTAGATTTCCTCTTTTTCAAAATCAAGAACTTAATCAACTAAAATCTAGTGAAAATTTGAGCTCAATTGTTTGAAATGTTTTGAAAATCTTTGACAAGTTAATCTGAACAATCCATAGCTCGATTTTCATGAGAACATATTTCGTTGGCAAAAATTTGGAGGAAACTTGAAGAGACCTGAAGTACAAAATTTCCAAATTTCAATTTTAATTCTTTCACTTCAGTTTCAAACATAAAGTTTTCTTCATCAATTATTCTTATTTCTTCCCCAATCAATCATAATATTTTTCTCCCCCTCATAATGACAAAGTTGGGAACCAATGTCATTATGCAAACATTGATTGATAAAATGCTAAAAGAAATAACACAATCCGAAACTAGATGTATGGCACATGGAGAAATGTCGACCATCAAAACAGCAACCCAAACCATTAGCCCACCCTAAAGAATCCTAAGGGTGACTAAAATATAAGGTTGAAGTTGTTGGTACACACGTTATAGTATGGTGTTGGTGTTTTTTGTGTTTGTGAGATGAGAAATGAAACCGGATAAGAATGATCCGTTAACATGTTCAAAAATCAAAAGGATTAATGAAATGACCGATAAAAATGTATAACATTTTTCGGATTTCCTATGTATCATTAAGACATGCACAAAGCAATGTTCTAACATAGTTTGGTCTTCGGCTTTTCAACCACGAGATTGCTTCAAAGAATATAAATCATGGTTAGTACAGCTGAAGCGTTCGATAACCACAATCTATTATCCTTAAAGACTTTTAGGTAATATCCGAGGTCATTGTTAGACTTCTCGTTCACTCAATAATCACATAAATGTAATTATGAGACCTACGTTCAACGTTGGAAAAGATGTTAGCATTGGTAGGATTTCCATTTGATCATCGTGGAATATCAAAAGATATTACTACAAATGTTCCGTCTATATCACAAAGATAAGCAATAATATCACAAAGATATGACTCGAATGTGTCTTAAGGAAATGAATAAGAATCAAATTAATGATCAATCAAGATAGCTCTAGACACAACGTGATTAAATGAAGTCGGGGACTGGAGCAGAATGTCGCCCTTATTCAATATCAACATCTTCCAAATGAAGAGTCAATAGAAATGTGAAAATCTCCATGAGAATTGAAACAAGTATTTGTTAAGAAACACTTGAGTGGTTAGGTAAAGATGTGCATCGCTTCACTGGGTCCATGAAGTCTTTATCAAGATATCAACAAATGACATCCGATAGAAACGTGTTTAACCCGGCGATTTGAGAATTTAGGGAAGGGTATCATTTCTTTTAACCCTTTTCTCACAACAAATCACCTTAACCTCTCACTTTTCGACTTTACCCCCTTCATCCTATTTGCACGAAACCATCATCTCTCAAAATACCCTTGCAATCTAATGAAAGAATTGAATACTTCGGGGGTAGAACTCATCGGCGATGATGAAGTTCATGGAGTGAACGAATCGTTCATGTGCAAACTAATCACCGAACTTCAATTGAAAGAAAATCATTTGAAAATCATCAAACGTGTGTATAAAAAGATTTAAAAACACATTTAAAGTTTTGAAAGTTTTGAAATCACAAACTCCCCCTTAATCTATGCAAGAATAGATCAAAATGTTTTCCATAGAAAGATAGAGCAAAAATTGGTTTTTGTGAAATCAAAATTAGTAATATCTTTGTTGTGATATTTACATAAAAAAATTTGAGAGTATAATGTGAACAAGAATTTTCATTTAAGAATCACAAAGTTTTGCTTCAACAACAATGTTAATAATAAGAATACTAAGGAGTACACAAAGGCGTTCGATCCTTCGCATCTTATATCAACAAGTTGGATGCAATAAAACATTTAAGCAAATTTGATTTGGAATCAATCAACTGCTATGACACATACATCGTGATATAAGATCACTTGGAAGTACACAAGGGCGTTCGATTCTTTGTTTTCTTATATCAATCGATATGTATAACAACATAATCTTAAAATGTATAAACATTTCAACATAAATAAAACATTTAAGAGCGGGTTACATACAGAGTATATGTAAGCCTCTTTGAGATAAATAAAACTATGAAGCCCGGGTTACATTACATAGTATATGTAAACCACATTGAAAAAGAAATAAAGAAAATGTTTTTGTTATTTTCAAATTTTATATTTTTTTTTTATTATTTTTTTAAATTTTGTATTTTGATTTTCTAGAATGTATCAAGAACAAAATAATTTAAGGTTCAAGATTTAGCATGCCAAGCTTGGAGATAAGAAAGTTAAACATCTTTTCATCCAATGGTTTGGTGAACAAATCTGTAAGTTGATAATCAGTTCCCACAAAGTAGAGCTCGATGTCACCTTTCTCAATATAATATTTGAGAAAATGATATCTCACATCAATATGCTTTGATCGAGAGTGGTTTACTGAGTTGACTGCAATAGCAATGGCACTCTAAGAGTCACAATAGATAGGAATATGATCATATTTCAGACCATAATCAGTTAGTTGTGTCTTCATCCATAAAACTTGAGCACAACAACTAGCCGCAGCCACATATTCAGCTTCAGCTGTTGATAGAGACACACAATTCTGTTTCTTGGAAGACCAACTCACAATTTTATCACCTAAAATTTGTAAAGTACCGGAAGTGCTCTTGCGATCAAGCTTACAACCTGCATGATCTGCATCTGAATAAGCAGTTAGATTGAATCCAGTATCCCTTGGATACCAGAGACCTAAATTGGGTGTACCCTTCAGATAACGAAAGATTCGTTTCATAGCTTGAAAATGTAAATCAGTTGGAGCAGCTTGATACCTAGCACACATACATGTTGCAAACATTATATCTGGGTGAGCTGCTGTAAGATACAACAATGAACCAATCATACTTCTATATCTCTTTTGGTCAAATGGTTTCCCATTTTTATCAGCATTTATGTTTGTTCGAGCAGCCATTGGGGTAGAAATTGAAGAACATGAAGTCATATCAAACTTTTTCAACATGTCATTTATGTATTTACCTTGTGATCTAAAAATACCATTTGGTAATTGTTTAATTTGAAGACCTAAAAAGTAGTTCATTTCCCCAATCATACTCATTTCAAAATGATTTACCATAAGAGAAGAAAAGTTTTGACAAAATGTTTGACTAGTTAACCCAAAGATAATGTCATCAACATATATTTGGACAAGAAGAACATGCTTACCTTGTTTGCGAATGAACAGGGTAGGGTCAATTGTGCCTTTGGTAAAGCCACCTCTTAGTAAAAAAGTAGTTAAGGAATCATACCATGCGCGGGGTGCTTGCTTAAGACTGTAGAGAGCCTTGTCTAACCTGTAGACATGGTTTGGCCTTTGAGGATCAACAAAATCTTCTGGTTGATCAACGTAAACTTTTTCTTTGAGGTCACCATTCAAGAAAGAAGTCTTCACTTCCATTTGAAACACAGTAAAGTTTCGGAATGCGGCATAAGCTAAGAATATTCGAATGGCCTCCATTCTTGCAACTGGAGCAAACGTTTCGTCGAAGTCAACACCGGGTTGTTAGCAATAACCCTTTGTTAAAAATCGAGCTTTATTCTTTACTACCACTCCACTTTGTTCCAATTGGTTCATCTTTTCTCGGATTATGTACTAATGTCCATACTTTTAGTCTTTCAAACTGAGCGAGTTCTTCTTGCATTGCCTTAACCCACTCTGTATCACGAAGAGCTTCAGAGACAGTTTTGGGTTCGATGTTGCTGAGAGAAAGTGCAACAAGACACTCGTTTACTGAAGTACGAGTAGTTACTTCGGCTTGTGGATCTCCAATAATTTGATTAGTAGGATGATCTTTCAGCATACGTGACCATTTGCGATCATGAGGAAGAGGATCTTCTTGTTGAATATCAACATCATCATCATTAAAACCTGAGTTTTGTTGAGAGATGGAATCATAGCTAGGTAGAACTGCTTCCTCATAGGATGGATGATCAAAATCAAGTGACATACACATTTGGAGTGTTCAATGGATTTGTTGTCTGAGTAAAGCGGATAGGTTTTTCTTGAACATTCACTTTAGAAGAATTATCAGGAGAGGATGGTGAAGAAGAATCATTAGAAGAGGATGAAGAACTACTACCAGAAGATTTAGCACCTTGCTCAGAAGAACTTGATGATGATTCATGATTGTTGTCAGGAACTGGATCATTGTTTGCAATTGGTTCAACGATGACTTAAGGTTCTTCATCATGAATCAGTTTGGAATTGTTGAATTCTTCAAAAAGAATATCTAATTCATCACTTGTTGGAGTTGGAAACTTCTTGAATTTAGATGCTAAAGTACAAGTCCTTGTTGAAGTACTTGAAGCACTTGGATTATTACTTGTTGGTAGCAAACTTTCTTGCTCAAAAATCATGTCCGACATCTCATCAAACCAAACATTCATTGTTTCATGAATTGTGTTTGTTCGGCGGCTGTAGATTCGACAGGCAATCGATGTCTTGGAATAACCAACAAAGTAACCTTCATCACCATTCTTCTCGAATTTTCCAAGATTCTCCCGATCATTCAAAGTATAACAAACACACCCAAATATATGAAAATAGTTGATGTTGGGTTTTCGTTTGTTAACAACCTCATAAGTAGTCTTTTCGAAACGCTGATTAACGATGGACCGATTCTGAGTGTGACAAGCAGTGTCAACAGCTTCAACCCACATATTGGATGGCAACTTGGAATAAGCAAGCATTGTCCTTGCAGCTTCCACTAGTGTTCGAATTCTCCTTTCAACGACACCGTTTTGTTGTGGGGTACGAACTGCTGAAAATTGGTGAGTAATGCCCTTAGATTTACAAAACTCATCAAAAGCGGCATTTTTGAACTCAGTTCCGTTATCCGAACGGATGTAACGAACTGGAAGTTGAAGATTTACTTCAGTAGAAGTGATGAAATCAATCAAAATCTGAGTTGTTTCATCTTTGGATGCAAGAAACTTAACCCAAGTATATCTTAAATAATCAACAACAATAACCAAGATGTATCTTTTCCCATTTCGGCTTTGTACTTTCATCGGCCCACAAAGATCCATGTGAAGCAAATGAAGAGGTGCTAAAGAATTTGGAGATTTCTTCGGTTTATGAGAAGCTCGCTTAATCTTCCCAACAACACAAGGACAAACATGCTCATTTTCATACTTATAGTCCGGCAAGCCTTCAACAAGATGCTTGTTGACCAAAGTATTGATTGTTTGGAAATTCAGATGAGAAAGCCTTCTATGCCATAACCAAGAATTCTTTGATGTAGCCTTTGAAATGAGACAAATATTATCGGTTGGTTGGTTATCATCAAGATTGACGGTAAAAAGATTATCATCGCGGTCACCACAAAGAATGTCAACTCCATCTAGAGTTTGAACTTTGCAAAGAGATTGTCGGAAAAAAACTTGAAGATTGTTGTCACAGAATTGTCTGACACTGAACAAGTTATGACTTAACCCTTCAACATAGTGAACTTTCTTGATGACAATTCCATTGCGTTCAATGTCTCCATAACCTAAGATAGGAGCGAAATTGTTGTTTCCAAATCGAACCGTTCCCATGAATCGTTCGATAAAGTTCTTGAGCAATGCTTTATTTCCAGTCATGTGTTTTGAACACCCGGAATCGAGTATCCAAACACAGATGGTTATTTCCTGCAATCAAATAAATTTAACCGACTTTAGGTACCCACTTGAAGACGGGTCATTTGTGGTTAGTTAACACAGGCAGGGTATATAACTTAGGAATTGCATTCAAACATGCTTTAGAATCAACATAAGCATTAAGAAGCACATCATCAATAAGCACATTTGGATAAAAAAAGTACGAACATTCACACATGAATTAAAAGTAACATGTCTACAAGCATTCAAACCAATCACACGAGAACAGGAATTAACATTGTTTACAAACACACAAGGCCTTGCCTTGGCACCATTAACATTGTCTAACAAAGATGACTTAAAAGATGAATTGTTTGAATTAACAGAAACATTCTTCTTCTTACTACCAGCTTTTCTCCTTCGCCTTTTCTTCTTTTTCTCAACATTAATGAACTTAGGTACTAATGACTTAGCTTGTTTGGTCTCAGCTTGTTCTGGTCTCAACTTGTTCCTTTTTGACATGTTTAACCGGGGTAGGACACTTTGGTTCTAATTTAATAATCTTTGTGATGGTCTTTGGTTCAGTTTTGACGAGTTTGGAATTAACTCGTTTCTTTGGAAAATGGATTTTGAGATTCCTCATTTGTTTCAACTTTGATTTTGGTAGATTCAATCTTTTTCTCAGTTTCTGAATTAAAAACATATTCTCCCTCCATGAATTTATCAAAATCATCTTTTTTGAAGAATTTCACTCGAGGTTGATTAGGTTTAAATTCTTTTGAAATCTTTGAAAAATCAGGAATCTTTGAAAAAACGGATGAACCATGTCTTCGGCCATGTTTCTAGGTGTAGTAGGACGTGTAGAAGGTGGAGTGGAGTTTGGTGAATTTTTAGGTGAAGTTTTCGATGGAGTTGGTTGTTTATTTTCCGGTGGTGTGGAACTTTCGGCTTCAACGTTTAAGTTTAAGGAATCTATTTTGCTAGGTGAAAGGTTAATGGTTTTAGAAGGTTTCTTTCCTCTTCTCTTCGTCTTTCCCAGATTAGATTGAGGACTTACTAGTGGTATACCGGCAGCCCTTGTGGTCATTAACTAAGAAACAAACCTGAAAACACAAACAAAGAAAACCGTAAAACGCACCAAGTTACACAAACTAAACAAAACAGAAAATTAAGACTAAAAATCGAAAATTAACCTAAGAAAGCAAGTAACTTTATTGCACTTGAGTACAAGAAAGGATCAACTACGAAATCTCAAACTAGAGCTTTTAAATTAGTCCCCGGCAGTGGCGCCAAAAACTTGATGTGTGAAAATCTAGTTAAATTAAAATCCTTAAAAATACTCCGAATCGAATACCACACACAGTCGGGTAGTGGACCCGTTCGTATGCAATATAGATTAAAGTAAGTAAAGGTTCGTTCCACGGAGACTACAAAGAGCTAGCGAGTTTTAAGTAGCTAAAATAGGTTGGTTTTTAAAGACACCACGTCATCTTGGTTTTTATATTAAAAGTTAGTTGATTGAAAGAGTTAGAAATTCCTAAGAATTTATCGAAAAGAAAATTGTTTTAAATCAAATAGGATGAGAAGATCATCCACTTCGACTCCATGATACACATTATTTAGGTTGCATATACTTGAGAACCAATTCAAATATGTTGATTTATAACCGAGGACTAAACAAAGACTCACCCCGTACCCGTCAAGTTCGTTACTTTATTCAATTCTCTTAATTAACTAGTTCCATTACTAAGACCGGTACCCCAAGACGCCTTTCATAACTTTCCTAGTCAACTAATTATTTTGGTTATTTAGATAACAATTGTGTTTATTGATTGTACCCAACCATTAACCCGTTAACCCTTATTAACTATTAATTACTTTCTACCGTACCCGTCATAGAAACAATTGCTTCTAACCAAGCAATCAAAATAACTTCTACACAACCTAAGTTACCACTGAGATCATGCAAAAACTATCCGCAATTAAGAGTTAAATAACAAAGAATTAATAAGCTAAGATTACGACACAACGTTAAATCAAATCAACTTGAATTCAAAAGATTATGCAACCATTATTCAATGTATCACTTCATCTCAGTGGATGACGAATTATTTAGCTACTCATAATCATAAACAAAGCACAAAGAGTAAAAATATAGAAGAACATATTGTACCAATGTGTAGAAAACAAGTAAACGCTAAGAAAATCGATAACCGAATGCCTTGAAGCTCACGAACAACCCTTAGACCTTGATGGACAAAATAGCTGCTGAGAATAGCCCCAAAGAACCCTAAAATCGACTAGAAGTGATTGTATATCAAATGGGAGGGTTATGGTCTTGTATTTATAGAGTTTACAAAAATTCTTCACAAACCGACCTACAGGTACGACGCACCAAGCTTCCGGTGCGGCGCATCTGGCCTTGTTTCCAAAAATTATTCTGCCCAATATGCAACGCACCACAGGGTTGGTGCGTCGCACCTGCCTGCTTTCTAACATCTTCCAACTTTCTGAGAAGAAAATGCTCCGCACCACTCTACCAGGTGCGACGCACCTCCTCTGTTTTCAGCCAAAACTTGTAGTTTCCATTCCGTCTTCACTCGTATGCGTCCATGAACCATCCTAGTGCATCTTCTAATCATCCGAAATCTGTTTCTAACCATTTCGCCTGTTCTAAGCCTACACCACTAACAATACCATCAAAGCATCGAATATACATGTAAATTGCATATAATAAGCTTAAAACGACTTAGAAACGGTATGAGAATATGCATATAAATGGACATATCAAATTCCCCCATACTTAAGCCTTGCTTGTCCTCAAGCAAATTCAGATTTCAAAACATTCATTCCCTTGGTTCTCAATTGCAAAACATGACAATAATCCAAAAAGAAGCAAAACCATAAGAATAGTTAAGCAGTTTTAATCTTAAATGAAAAATTGAAATGTTTGACAATACTTGAATGATTCAAAAGCCTAGAAAACACGACTAAGCACTTTTAATCAAATGAAAGAAGAACATCTCAACTAACTTTCTCCAACTAACAAACTATTGGGTTGAAATATTGTATCAATCACTCGAAGCCTAGTCGTGATGCATATATTTTAACCATAAGCTTGTAATAGAATCGTCCCTATGTCGCCATGGCGCAAGCACCATATAACATCTATCAAAAGAGGTAATAAACATGGTTGTAATGTACAAAGGCTTACAAGGGTCATTAACAATGTGTATGGAAATTTAAGGATATAGTTGGTGTTAAAAGGAAATAACACAAACAATTAACAAAATTTTACAATTAACAAAGTTTTACATTATAATTGGTCCAACACAACCCATATCACTAGTTGCCATCTATCCACAACCCAAAAGACATTCTCCTGACTCTATCCCCCAATAGACCGATAAATACCGACACCATTGTGGTGTATTACCTTCAAACGACTTCAAACCACCATAACATACCAATGTTGGTTTTAACGAACATACCAACTTTAAATGAAGATTATAATCAATCAAAGAATACTTTGTTGGTTTAAACTTATGTACCAACTCTACATTGATTTGCCAAAGATTAGGGAAATACCAAATGACAGTCCAAGTTCTTCTTTTTCTATTATTTTTCTGTTTTTCATTCTTTTCATTCTCTTTTTTTTTTAATGAACTACTTTTACCCTGTCTAATTGGTATCCCCTTTTTTATAACTTTGAAATACATTAACAAATCATAAACAATCATGCTAATCCAAACAATCTAGACTTAATCAATAATTATGACGACATCAATCTACCCCCAATAAAGAATATACCAACCCGACATAATCAAGACAACCCCAAACCATCCAACTAGCATAGGCAACTAATGATTAACCAAGGATTTCAAGTACCGGTATGGTGAGGATAGGTTGCATATTTAAGTAGATTTAAGACAAACGAAAGGTTAGGCTCAACATGTTTTCTAAGTGTATCTTGCACTAAAAATGACTGTAACAAGGGTTTAAACAAGGGAAATTCACTAACCAATGTGATTAACTACTAAAACACATGCATACAAACATTGTTAAACAATGATAAACATAACAAAGGGTGAATAAACAAAGAAAACTGGTTTAATCCTAAATTTTACCTCTTTATCATCTAGCAAACTACGGGACGATCAACTAAGACAAGTTCTAGAATCAACGCAATCACCGGCACACTCACATCAAAGAAAGAAATGCGGAAATGGAATAAATTAAACTCAAACTTGCACATCATAGTTCAAAGCTCTAAAACAGACTTTTACTTCCGGATAAATCCAAAAGCCTATGAGAGGGACAAATTTACAAGGCAACTAAACCAAAACCGTAACACCTATCAAATCTCTAAATGAATCAAGATCTCACATATTTGGGTGTTTTGTGGTAGAGTGTGCTAGTCATGTAATCAATCCGAATGGATTTGCCTTAACGATCATTCAAAACACATTTCACAATTTAAAACATTTTTACCAGAGGGAATATAGCTCAATTACTTACTAATATGATTAAATCTTAAATGACAAAGTAAGTAAACTATAGGACAAGCAATCAAAAGTTAAAAATCTACTCAATCTTATCAAAAAGTCTCAATTTCACCCGGCTTTTTCCTATTTACCTACCCCCCCATACTTGAGTTGTACCATGTCCTCATTGTATAATGAACTAAAGACAACCTAACGTGAAAATAGGTAAAAGCAAAATAAAAAGAAAAAGAAAAATGAAAACTTGCCGGATGTTTGTAAATGTTGGTAAGCTAGGTAGAATCGTCAAAAATGAATGGGTGCTGAACTTACTGCCAACATATGCATATGAATTATTCCTTTCCAAAAGCATAAAATACAACCAAAACAAACTCAAACATAATAAGCATTAGAATATTAGTCAAATGAAATAACCAACCAACCCGCCCCCCATACTTAGTGTTTACCCTACATAACCAAATAAACTACCCTAATTACGGAAAAAGTAAAATGTTAAGGATGCCAACAAAGGCATTACAACCAAATCGAAAAGTAAAATGTGCAATGTTTCAATAATCCAACTACCAAAGTGAACCAAATATAACCATGATGACTTAATGCCCACGGAAACCAGCACCGCCATCTCATCACCAACACATCATCAAAATCAAGGAGAAGAGAACACAGAGGGAACACTGTCAGCACCATCAGGATTACGCTCAGCAGCAAACCAATCATCACCTGGAGCAACATGAGGAGTACCCATACCCATATGACCTCTAATCTCATTTCCACCCGGTGTGGAATAACTAAAAAAATCTCCCCCATATCTAGGAGCACCGGTATACATCCCATAGCCCGTAGTCTAGTAGCCGAATCAAACTTGGGAGGTCTATACGAATATGTCTCCTACTGATAGCCCTGCGAAGGAAAGAGATAATCAAAAGTACCTTGACTAGGAGGCACTATCTCATGAGGAGTATAAGTAGGGATCTCTGGGCTCTCATCCTCATCAACTTGACTATATTGCTACTGGTGAAATTGCTCATATTGCCTCTCCCACATTGGACGGAAGTGCTCTTGCTGACCGAGCACTCGATGAAGCATACTATTCGCCATCCGAGCATTATCAAGCAACATGTCTGTAGATCCCTGTAAACCAAAAACAGCCCCCTACAAAGAAGATGAGTCAAAATAAGATGAAGAAGAACCGACTGCAAATTGGGGAGCACTAGAGCCATCCTCCCTACGCCTCTTTCCTACCGGGCGCTGCTCCTCTGGTAAATCTCCTACAAACACATCCCTTCCATCTATCTCAAAAATCAAACCAAAACTAATCAAATCATTGATTCCAAAACGACTACATGGAACCTTCACCAAACTCCTTGTATTCCTATTTGTGTCAAACCCCAACATCACAAAAATCTTGCAAATAAAATTCCCACAAACAAGAACACGATCCTTATGTGTAGCAAGATACTTTGCTAACATATAAGGTGCACAAGCAAAAGTAGTAGGGGAACGGTGGATAACCTTCAAAATAGGTACCTGAATTTCCGATACCTTACTTACCGTCATGGCTAACTTACCACTACCACCAATCTCAAACCAAAAATCCTTGGTTGTTTTATTATCATCAAAACCAATAACATCTTTGTCATACACACCCTTTCTCAAAAACTCATAAGTATCCATATGATTCAACTCAGCTCCCGAAACCATCCCAGTCAAGTAAGCAAATTCAGGCACCGTAGAATGCCTTTGAACCCACCTACCCGAAAATGAATAACTTTTCTTGTATAGAACTCCTCTCTCTTCAAATGTGTATCAACTCTAATTGTACTCAAAAACTCAAGACACCGTTCACGGACCGGTGTCATATCACAACTAAAAACATTTTCCCACATCCTATATGTATTTATCTCACCATTTGCATTTCTACTCTTACAAGTAATCATTTTCATCACAGGGTCTCTTATATTTAGCTTCACAAAATCCCCCCAACTAACAATTTTGGGTTCCATGACATGTTTGTACCTTAGGTCCTGAAGATGGTTCATGTAATGAATGCGCTCATTCCCTATAACTCCTGGAAAGCGCAACCACTCATGTGGTTCAGCGGGATGAGTCTTGGCACTCAAGGTGAGCGCACTATCTCTAAAGCGGGGGTTGTCACTTGGGTTAGGTTCTCCGAAGTCATATCCACGCCTAATCCCGGGAACGAATTCCTCACTGCTACTTGAACCCTCCACTTGCTTCCCTTTTAGCAAAAATAAACAAAAACAACAAAGCAAGCAAGCATAAGTCACGGGAAACAAAAACGAACAAAAACAAAAATTCCAAACAACCAGGTGCGGCGCACCCCCATACTGGTGCGTCGCACCTCCTGAAGTTTCAAAATCCTGCACCCCCCGATATGCGTCGCACCCCTATATGGTGCGAAGCACCTTCTTCATAAAAAATTTTCTTTTCTTTTCAAATCGATTCCAGAAATTCCATGAACAAACAAACAATCTTCCCTCTTTATTTCAAATATATGTCACTTTCAAAAACACCTCAATCACAATCTAAACATGCAACACAAAATTAAGCAAAATTGAAACGATTACACACTAACTCAAGCATCAACATACCATCCTAACTTATCTATAAACAAAACCCCCAAATTTTTTCCAAATTTCTCAAGAACCCTAATCCGAATTTCTTTGAATTAAACGAAATTATTGATACAATGATAGTGTAATTAATGAAAAACACAAAACCCATTCAAAAGGTTCAAGTAATTTTGTTTTAAACTCATTAATTTTGAAAATCTTCTTTAAATTCGGATTAGAGATGAACAATGGAGAACAATGGAAGAACAGTTACCTTTGAGAATAATCCCCTAACCATCTTGAAGAATAATGAAGTAGTAAAGAGAAATTGGAATTTGATTTTAAGAATTGAAAGTTTTTAGAAGCAAAAAAAAACAAATACTATGAATGTGTGTGTGTTTTGTGTCGTGCTAGGAGAAGAGAAAAGAACAAATTGTTAGCCTTATTCCCCAGATTTTCGGCCCTACAAGAATCCTAACCCAATCCAAAAAGTCAATGCAAGTCAAACTGGGTCAATCTGATCAAAAACATAGGTGGTGCGGCGCACCCCCATACTTGGTGCGTCGCATTTCCTTATCAGAAAAGTCCCTTCTCCTGAATCACCTTCAGGTGCGGCGCACCACTAGCCAAACTTACCTTTCGCACTTACCTTGGCTCGTTATGACTTACCGTAACACTTTTGGACACTTCGGAACCTGCACATCTCAATTAAAAGCTATAAAAACGAAAAATAAACATAACTAAACTAACAAAATAAAAATCTTTTTGGTTTTTCCGATTTTTCAAATGTTTTTGGGTTTTTTCAATAAAAAGAACGAAAAATGAAATAAACTAAAATTAAAAACACACGAGTTGCCTCCCGAGAAGCGCTTAATTTACTAAAGAGTCGTTAGCTAGACTCACATCCCCAATTACTTATCAATTTCATAAAACGAGAGTTGATCCACCTCAACTCCCTCATCACAAGTTTCTTCATTAAAAATCTTCAACCTATGGCCATTGACAATAAATGTTTCCCCATTCCTTTTATACACCTCAACATACCCCGAAGGATAAATATGTTTAATGACATAGGGTCCCATCCATCTTGAAGTCAATTTAGGTTGTTTCAATTTAAACTTTGAAATGAACAACAAGACTTTATCACCTACCTTAAAATCTTTCTTTCTCAACCTACGATCATGCCGAACCTTTGTTCCTTCTTTATAGAGCTTTGAATTTTCATAAGCATGCAACTCTTTAACTCATCTAACTCATTCAATTGTAACATTCTTAATTCACTTCTTTCAATTAAATCCATATTACAATTTCTAAGAGCCCAATAAGCTTTATGCTCTATTTCTAAAGGTAAATGACATCCCATACAACAACCTATAAGGTATAGTCGCAAGTGGAGTCTTGAATGCAGTCCTAAAAGCCCATAATGCATCATCTAATTTCTTTGACCAATTTTTAGGATTATCACCTATGGTTTTCTCTAAAATTCGTTTTAATGCCCTATTTGTATTTTCTACTTGGCCACTTGTTTGCGGGTGATAAGAAGTAGAGAAACGATGATGAACACCATATCTCTCCAACACCTTAGCAAGTTGGTGATTCGCAAAATGAGTTCCATGATCACTTATTAAGGCCTTAGGACAACCAAATCGACAAAACAATTGTTTCAAGAAATCTATCACTACCCTTGCATCATTCGTTGGCAAGGCCTTAGCCTCGGCCCATTTAGACACATAATCAACCACCACTAAGATGTAAAGACACTTATTTGAAGGCGGAAAGGGTCCCATAAAATCAATACCCCAAACATCAAACACTTCGCAAACCTGGATGAAGTTTTGAGGCATCTCATCTCTCTTTGTGATGTTCCCTTGACGTTGACACGCATCACAAGTATCCACCAAAGTTTGAGCTTCCTTGAAAATCGTTGGCCAATAAAAACCTGCATCAAACACTTTCTTACTAGTAACGATTGGTCCATAATGACCACCGGTTGGCCCTCGGTGACATCCATCCAAGATCAAACGAGTTTCTCCTCCCGCGACACATCTTCTAATCATTCCATCTGCATAAACACGAAACAAATAGGGTTCTTCCCAATAATAATGCTTAACATCGGAAAAGAACTTTTTCCTTTGTTGATTTGTCCATCCTTTTGGAAGTACCCCTGCAACAAGATAATTAGCAAAATCTGCATACCATGGAACATTAGATTCAATACTCATCAAAGACTCATCCGGGAATGCATCATCAATATCATCCCCCTTTGGTTCCTCACGGTGAGGATCCTCTAACCTACTCAAATGATCGGCCGCTAAATTTTCAGCCCCTTTCTTATCCTTTATCTCAATATCGAACTCTTGCAAAAGCAAGACCCAACATATGAGACGAGGTTTAGCATCTTGTTTAGCAAACAAGTACTTAAGGGCTGAATGATCGGTAAAAACAATGGTCTTACTACGTACCAAATACGACCTAAACTTATCAAATGCATACACAACCGCAAGCAACTCTTTTTCAGTAGTGGTGTAATTTTGTTGAACACTATTAGGAGTCTTGCTAGCAAAGTAAATAGGACAAAAATGATTACCTTCTCGTTGCACTAAAACAGCTCCAACTGCAAAATCACTCGCATCACACATTAGTTCAAAAGGTTGAGACCAATCAGGAGAAACCATAATAGGTGAGTGAGTCAAACAATCTTTCAACAATTCAAATGCCTTCAAACAATCCGAATTAAACTCAAAAGGCACATCTTTCTCAAGCAAACGGGTCATAGGTTGGGTTATCTTAGAGAAATCTGTAATAACCTACGGTAGAACCCGACATGACCTAAGAAACTTCTAACGCCATTTACATTAGTTGGTGGAGGTAATTTAGCAATAACATCAATTTTAGCCTTATCTACCTCAATCCCTACACTAGACACCTTATGAGCTATCTCAATGCCTTCTCTAACCATAAAATGACATTTTTCCCAATTAAGAACAAGGTGTGCCCGTTCACATCGCTCAAGCATCTTATCCAAGTTGGAAAGACACTTGTCAAAAGAGTCACCAAAGACCGAGAAGTCATCCATGAAAACCTCCATAGATGTTTCTAACATGTCTTGGAATATCGCGATCATACACCTTTGGAAGGTGGCGGGAGCATTACACAATACAAATGGCATCCTACGATAAGCATACGTGCCAAAAGGACATGTAAAGGTCGTCTTTTCTTGATCATTGATGTCAATGGGTATTTGAAAGTACCCGGAGAAACCATCAAGAAAACAAAAATACTCGTTTCCGGCTAACCGTTCGAGCATTTGGTCAATGAAGGGTAAAGGGAAGTGGTCTTTACGGGTCGCATCATTTAACTTTCTATAATCAATACACACCCGCCACCCGGTAACCGTTCTAGTAGGTACAAGTTCATTATGTTCATTAGTGACAACGGTCATTCCCCCCTTCTTCGGTACACAATGGACCGGACATACCCATGGACTGTCAGAGATAGGATAAATAATTCCAACATCTAAAAGTTTAATTATCTCTTTCTTAACGACATCTTTCATATTCGGATTTAGCCTCTTTTGTCTTTGAACACTTGGTTTGAAATTTTCATGCAAATTAATCTTATGTTTACAAAATTCGGGGCTAATTTCGGGTATGTCAGTTGTACGCTAAGCAAAGGCTCTTTTATGAGCCTTCAACACAGTCATTAACTTACCTTTTTCATCATCCGAAAGTGATGACGATATAACAACGGGAAGAAGTGACTTACCTTCGAGGAATGCATATCCCAAGTGCTCGGGAAGTGGTTTGAGCTCCAAATCGGTTGATGGATTGTCCACCGAAGTTTCAATCTTCAAACCATCCCTCTCAATTTCCTCAAAAGTCTCATCCTCCGGTGTTGATTCATCCGTGCTTACCTCCATAATCTCTCTTACCATGTCCGCAACCATCACTTGCTCCTCTTCACTACAAGCTAGCAAAGCTTCTCCTTCATCCGTGTCCAAGAAACTCATCAATTCCATTTCCAAAGCTTCATCTTCTTTGATTACATCAATCCTAAAACATGAATCATCGATAGAATAAGGATGTTGCAAAGCTTTATCAATTGAAAACGAAATTCTATCATTTCCTATACCTAACGAAATAATCTTATCCTTAACACGAATGATGGCATCGACAGTATACAAGAAAGGTCGGCCTAAAATAAGAGGAACCTTGGCATCCTCTTCCATCTCAAGAATAACAAAATCAGCCAAAAAGACAATATGGCCTTCTTTAACACACAAATTTTCCGCAATCCCCATAGGATACTGAAATGAATGATCAGCGAGCCTAATGCTCATCCGAGTTGGCTTAAGAGCCGCTAAAGACAATCGCCTATAAACCGAAAAAGGCATCAAATTAATGCTTGCACCAATATCGGCCAAAGCATCACAAGTAAGCTTAGCATCAAGAAAACAAGTAATTAGAAAACTCCCTGGGTCTTCAAGCTTAGGAGGGATTTGATTTTGCATAATTGCCGAACACTCCGCATTGAGGAAAGTAGCCTTAGCTTCCTCTAGCTTCCTCTTATCCGTTACAAGATCCTTGATGAACTTGGCATAATTTGGCATCCCTGAAAGCAAATCAACCAAAGACACATTAATATAAACCGATTTAATCATGTCTACAAACTTACCGTATTGTTCCTTGAGCTTATCCTTCTTCAATCTTTGAGGAAAAGGAACTTTAGGCTTATATGGCTTGACTTGAGGCTCAACAACCGTCGGTTTAGCTACCGGTGTAGTAGATGTAAGTGGAACGGCCGGTGGTTTCACGGCTTGGTTCGGCTCCATTACAATCTCTTCATCAACTTTTTCATCTTCTTCATCCTCACTATCAACCTGTGTAGGAACATGAGTAGCACTAGAAATAGGAGAAGAGATAGGAGAATTAACTACCTTACCGGACCGAGTAGTAATGGCATTTACATGCTCATTCCTAACATTCGGGTGTTGATACT
This sequence comes from Erigeron canadensis, assembly GCF_010389155.1. Classification (NCBI taxonomy): domain Eukaryota; kingdom Viridiplantae; phylum Streptophyta; class Magnoliopsida; order Asterales; family Asteraceae; genus Erigeron; species Erigeron canadensis. The sequence goes on from NC_057766.1 coordinate 12,019,567, forward strand.
TATTAACTCCATCATTCGAACCGGAAGGCTTAGGATTTTGTTGGGTATTACTTGGCAAAGATCCTTGTTGACGATTAGAATTGCCCATTCTATCAAGCCTAACTCCTAAATCCTTGATCGTCGCTTGTTGACTTTTGATATTTTGATTCATCTTATCATTCAAAGCGGTGATATTGGTTTGGTAGTTCTCATTCTTCTTGTCTTGATCAACCATAAACTTCTTCACAAGATCCCTAAGCTTGGCATTAGGATCAATAACTTTAACCGGTTGAACCGAAGGACCTTCTTGATTTCTTACACCATTAGAATTAAAATTAGAATTAGAATTACTTTGGTACCGGTTTTGATAAGCTCCATTCCTTTGAAATAGCCCTCGATTTGCAAACGGTGGTTGATATTGATTTTGAACATAATCAACTTCTTCATTCCGTGGTGCTTTATCACAATCTTCCGTGTAATGCCTATCACCACAAATATCACAACCCGCAACTGCCGTCTTCAAATCCTTTTCAATCAACCCAAACCTACCATCCATGCTTGCAAATTGATTATCCTTGTGACTTGCCAAAGCCTTAATTTTAGCCACAACATCGTTACCTCCACCACTATCAACCCGAGCCACACTTCTTCTTCCCGTTTTCACAAGATCCGGTTTAGTCCTACCCGCTTCTCGAGTCACACTTGTACGAACCTCCACAAGCCCAATCCAATTCCCTTTGACTACGACTATCTAAACCCCGGAAGAAAATAAGAATGTGCTCATTCAATCGAATACCATGCCCGGGACAATATCTCATCAACTCCTTCAATCTCTTCCAAGCGTCTACCAAATCCTCACCACTAAGTTGCTTAAACGCCTGAATCTCCAACTTCATTGTTTCAACCAATTGAGCCGGAAAGAACCTCTCAATGAATCCTTCCCTCAACTCTTCCCATGTCTCAAATATGTTGTCATTGAGATTCTTATACCAATTTGCCGCCTCTCCCGTGAGAGACAACGGAAACAATTCAAGCTTAAAATGTGGCATTTGAGTCTCCCCATACTTGAACAATCGACAAGCCTTTTCAAACTTCTCCACATGATCATACGGATCCCACTTAACAACCCCGTCAAACTGATTTTCTTCAACCCGAGACAAGTGATTACCTTTGACATTGAAATTCGGAGCAGTGGTTGGAGGACGAATAGCCGAGCCCCTATTAGGTGCAATGACTCGAGTAATTTCCCCAATAGTCCTATCAAACGGATGAACCATGTCTTCGGCCATGTTTCTAGGTGTAGTAGGAGGTGTAGAAGGTGGAGTGGAGTTTGGTGTTGAATTTGGTGAATTTTTAGGTGAAGTTTTCGGTGGAGTTGGTTGTTTATTTTCCGGTGGTGTGGAACTTTCGGCTTCAACGTTTAAGTTTAAAGAATCTATTTTGCTAGGTGAAAGGTTAATCATTTTAGAAGGTTTCTTTCCTCTTCTCTTCATCTTTCCCGGATTAGATTGAGGACTTACTAGTGGTATACCGGCAGCCCTTGTGGTCATTAACTAAGAAACAAACCTGAAAACACAAACAAAGAAAACCGTAAAACGCACCAAGTTACACAAACTAAACAAAACAGAAAATTAAGACTAAAAATCGAAAATTAACCTAAGAAAGCAAGTAACTTTATTGCACTTGAGTACAAGAAAGGATCAACTACGAAATCTCAAACTAGAGCTTTTAAATTAGTCCCCGGCAGTGGCGCCAAAAACTTGATGTGTGAAAATCTAGTTAAATTAAAATCCTTAAAAATACTCCGAATCGAATACCACACACAGTCGGGTAGTGGACCCGTTCGTATGCAATATAGATTAAAGTAAGTAAAGGTTCGTTCCACGGAGACTACAAAGAGCTAGCGAGTTTTAAGTAGCTAAAAATAGGTTGGTTTTTTAAAGACACCACGTCATCTTGGTTTTTATATTAAAAGTTAGTTGATTGAAAGAGTTAGAAATTCCTAAGAATTTATCGAAAAGAAAATTGTTTTAAATCAAATAGGATGAGAAGATCATCCACTTCGACTCCATGATACACATTATTTAGGTTGCATATACTTGAGAACCAATTCAAATATGTTGATTTATAACCGAGGACTAAACAAAGACTCACCCCGTACCCGTCAAGTTCGTTACTTTATTCAATTCTCTTAATTAACTAGTTCCATTACTAAGACCGGTACCCCAAGACGCCTTTCATAACTTTCCTAGTCAACTAATTATTTTGGTTATTTAGATAACAATTGTGTTTATTGATTGTACCCAACCATTAACCCGTTAACCCTTATTAACTATTAATTACTTTCTACCGTACCCGTCATAGAAACAATTGCTTCTAACCAAGCAATCAAAATAACTTCTACACAACCTAAGTTACCACTGAGATCATGCAAAAACTATCCACAATTAAGAGTTAAATAACAAAGAATTAATAAGCTAAGATTACGACACAACGTTAAATCAAATCAACTTGAATTCAAAAGATTATGCAACCATTATTCAATGTATCACTTCATCTCAGTGGATGACGAATTATTTAGCTACTCATAATCATAAACAAAGCACAAAGAGTAAAAATATAGAAGAACATATTGTACCAATGTGTAGAAAACAAGTAAACGCTAAGAAAATCGATAACCGAATGCCTTGAAGCTCACGAACAACCCTTAGACCTTGATGGACAAAATAGCTGCTGAGAATAGCCCAAAGAACCCTAAAATCGACTAGAAGTGATTGTATATCAAATGGGAGGGTTATGGTCTTGTATTTATAGAGTTTACAAAAATTCTTCACAAACCGACCTACAGGTACGACGCACCAAGCTTCCGGTGCGGCGCATCTGGCCTTGTTTCCAAAAATTATTCTGCCCAATATGCAACGCACCACAGGGTTGGTGCGTCGCACCTGCCTGCTTTCTAACATCTTCCAACTTTCTGAGAAGAAAATGCTCCGCACCACTCTACTAGGTGCGACGCACCTGCTCGGTTTTCAGCCAGAACTTGTAGTTTCCATTCCGTCTTCACTCGTATGCGTCCATGAACCATCCTAGTGCATCTTCTAATCATCCGAAAGCTGTTTCTAACCATTTCACCTATTCTAAGCCTACACCACTAACAATACCATCAAAGCATCGAATATACATGTAAATTGCACATAATTAAGTTTAAAACGACTTAGAAACGATATGGGAATATGCATATAAATGGACATATCAAGTATCAACACCTATACTAGCACTAAGCTTAGGGTGAACAACTAACTCATCAATAGTATCACATGTGAAAAACTTATAGAAGTACCATATCAAAACTAAACTAAGCGCAAGTTCTTCATCAGATAAATCAGATTGCACATAATCATCAGCTATAAATGTAGCAGCATTTTGACAAGTACACTTAAGAGAATCAGTCAAGGTCTGAGTGGAGGTATCGGTAGATGAAACACAAGTAGTCTGTGTAGAATGGTCTACTAAAGAACTTAGGTCAGTTTGAGTAGAAACATTCACACAAACTTTCTTAGTATCAACAACAATAAATTCATCCTCTGAATTCGGACTTTGAGACTTTAGGTGATTAATTACATTTTGTTGAGATTCCACCTTTTGTTGCAAACCTTCAATTTGTTTATCGAAAATTGTGGTTGGAACATACATTTTAGTTAGTTTAGGTGAATTACCGACGGACTCTTGATTTTGAAAATTTGATGTTATTTCTTCCAATTTAAAAATTGAAGATTCTTTAGATTTGTACGAAGCATTTATAGCATCATAATCAACCAAAAATTCATCTTTAGGTATTTTCTCAACTTCATCGGTCTCAAATTCGTTATCCAATGGACGAATAAATTGTTGTACCATACCAAGTCGAAGAAATTTTTCATCATACAAAGGTTCAGTTTCGTCTTTGGCTTTTTGTAATGGAGTGATATTCTCAAATCCCAACCCGTGAAGAAGATCCGATTTGTCAATTTTTGACTTGTTGAAATAGGCAGTGAAATCCAAGAGAGGGTTTTGTTCAACTTTATATAACTTCTCTTGATAGAAAAGTATGTTCTTTTTAAATTCCTCAACTTGTTTTTCAAGATTTTCAATCTCAACGCATTTTAGAAAACAAGTGTGATTTAAGTCGGAAATCTTTCTTTCGAGTTCAACATTGTTTGGTTTAGCTTCTTAGAGCTTTTTATTAAGAATATCAATATCCATTTGTCTCGCATTTGCCCGAAGCCATTCATTGGACTTTTGAATTTCAAGATCTTGATTGGCTTTTTCAAGATCATGAATGGTCTTTTCAAGTTATGACATTTGTTCAATAACTTAGAATCAGGAGAGGCATTCAACTCACATTCTTTAACCAACACTTTGTTTATATATGATTGAAAGTCTTGTTTAATAGCATCATGTTCAAAAAGTAATTTTGAATGTTCTTCAAGAAGTTTTGAAAATTCACTTTTAGAAAATGAAATACTATTTTTCAACTTTTTGTTTTTGTTGGCTAAAGACTTAATATGAGTTGTCAAGTTTGACAAAGCTAATCTACACGACTCCTTATCTTTAATCAATGAAAAAGTAAAGTCAAAATTTACCTCATCATCCGGGTACTCATCATCAGTGCTTTCTACTTCAAAAACCTTGTCTTTGGCCAACCTCGCCATAAAACAAACATTAGCAGAGAGATCTTCATCTTCATCTTCATCATCGGAGAGCAATAGCCATTTGTCATCTTCAGCAAGCAATGCATGACCGGCTTCCACTTTTTTGGCTAACAACATCTTCTGCTTGTAGTACTCATAGTTCCGCTTTCGAGGTTGCTTGCAATTAATAGCAAAATGACCAGGAATTCCACAATTGTAGCACTTTTTGTCAGATGCTTTACCCTTCTCAACAACTTGTTTCTTATAGCCTTCTTTCTTTTCACCATGCTTTGTTCCACTTGATTCACCTTGTTCATAACTCTTGGAATGATAGTGTTCCTTCTTGGGAATTGCACTTGTGGAAGAAGTGCGGAGATTATTGTTTGTTGGCCTCGCTTTGTAAAACTTTTTCTTGAAATGCTTTGTTACCGCGGCAAGAGCTTGATATAGTTCATCTGAAACACCATTTCTTGGAGCCATCATTTCATCTCCCTCCTCATCAGATGAAGAAACAACTACCATTTGCTTCTTAAGAGCTTCAGAAACCTTCCTTTCAACAATCAATGCCAAAGGATCAGTAGATACAACTTCTGGCATTTTGCTTGATGAAGCTTTGCTTAGAACTTGGTTTTCATTGAGTTTGAAGGATTCATAAAGAGTATGAATGGTGAACTTGGTCAGATTTTGGTGTTGCTTGATTTGAGTTCCAAAATCATCCCATTCTGGACCAAGAGCTTTGATGAATTTGATGTTCAGCTCAATCTCTGTTTTCTTGACATTGTTCTTCCTCAGTTTATTTATGACATTGCAAAACCTATAGTAGATACCCTCAAGAGATTCATTTGGTAACTTGTTGAAGTTGTCAAACTCAGTCCAAACATTGGTCAATCTGATTGTCGAAGTCATGTCAACTCCTTTCATCTGTCTAGCCACTTCATCCCATATCTCCTTTGCGGTTTCATAAGAATCAACTGAGCCATAGATTTCATCTGGTAGTGCTTGATACAAGCATGATCTAGCTCTATTAAGATTAAGAATTCAGATGACACATTTCCGTTTGTCCAGAAGAGAATTAAATGTGTTAAGAAGGTTCCCGCTATCAGATGGGATCAAGATATGCTAACAGAGATGACATTTTGGCAGATAGATATCAAGTCAGGCGAAGCACAGATGTTTATTGATGATTCAAAGAAACAGATGTTACGCATGTATGATCCAATGCAGGTTGTCAACTTGTCAAGAGGTCATCAAAGAAGACTTTTGGATACACCTTGCTCAGCTGTGGATTTTTGGAGAGTTGAGGAAAGACGCTATCGCAACATTCTCGCTCATTATTTACAAGAGAGAATTCATGCTAATAGCATCAGACTTTTGTTTAACGGATAATTTTGAAGTTCAAGTTTTGAAAACTTTAAAGAGATCTAGTTGCAATCGTCAAGGGGGAGTCTGTAGATGCAGATTCGGTGTGACAATCGCAACATAGATTTGATTATCGTTTACGTTTTTAGGAACTTGTTTGTAATCATTTAAATAAGAACTAGTGTTGATATTTAATGATTACGTTTGGAATTCTATATTATATCTGTTTATGTTTTGTATTGTGTTTGTGTGTTATATATTGGTTTTGCAGGTACAAGAACATAGAATCAAGGTTTATAAGTGTCGTAGAACACTTAAACGGTGATTGGATGTTATGTACGAGTCAAACAAAGAACTAAAGGTCGTCCCTCGTGCTGACATCATCAGTATGAAGGATGAACCTCGTGCTGACGTCAGCACGAGGCAGAACAATTAGTTATTGTTCGGGCCTAATTACGCAATTAAGGCCTAAGCCCACACGAACCCAATATCAATTAGTATAAATACAAGACCTAATCTACGGAATTAGGTTAATCGTTTTGAATAATTGACGAATTCTTGAGAGTTATTCACGAATTAACGATCTAAGGTTATTTGTTCCTTCGTGTGATCTCCTACACGAACCACAAGCCTTGTGCATCTCCTTGGGTTTGTTAATTGCTCATTAATCAACGAAAGGCAATAGTAATCTAGTTATCTCCAGAGGATTCCGCACTCTTGACATAACGAATTACGTCTTATTACGATCCACGCAACAATAGGGCACCTTACAATTATTAATCTATGACTTAACAACAAGTAAGTCAATAACTTAAATCACAATTAATCACTATTTTTGGATTTCTAACAAGAATGCAAGAGATAATAATGAATTTAGTGTAAAAGTGTTAGATCATCACATGCATGTTAAGATTTGCACTAGTTTTGGTTGATTTTGATTTGGGTTATGAGATGGATGAATGATGACTTTGAATTTGATAAGAAATATGTGTATTTGGTGTTAAAATCATAGGAAAAGGAGTATCAAACATGTTAGAGGTGAAATAAAGTGTAAATTAAGCAAGAAAGCCTATTGGTGAGTTGATATAATCAAGAACAATCTGACAGAATTAATCTTCTGTCTTGTAACGGGTACTGGGCATGTGAGGGCATTTTCAAGAAAAACTTTCAAAATAAAAGTTGTAGAGGAACGAGTTAAGAATAACCACCAACTGGAATTACTCAAAAACACTGAACCAAACGAAAGATATGATTTTTCTACTGAAACTGGTCAAAACTGTAATTTTGTCTGAATATTTTGTGAACTTTGACAATTTTTATCTCCTAAACCAAAATGCTCCAAGAGGTCATACTTGGTGGAAAGTAATTTCAATGTCTCGATGACTTAAAATAAATTTGTGTTATTTTAGTGAAGGTCATATCATTAAGAACTTATATAAAACATTTCAAGTCGCACACTAGCAACCATTCTGACCAGTTTTAGTTTGGAAATTTTTAGAGGAAGCAAACAATGTCTAAAAATTAAGTAAAAATTCACAAAACTATAAGACACATAGCTACACAAAAATCAGGAAGGTTCAAACAATTCGTATTGACTCCAAAATAGTAGCTAACATTTCGTAAAAATAAAGTATAAAACAGAAAATTTGTAAGTAATCTTATAAATGGCATAATGGGCTATGTAATGAACTAAGAACCATAATGGGCTAACCCGGCCCAAATAACCAACCCATAAAACCACAAATCAGTAGGCCCACCTAGCCTAATAAGGTATATGGCCCAATAACCAATATAACCCATTAAGCACATAACCCAAATAAGGTGAAGCCCAACAACTAATGTAAGCTAAAACTTTTAAAAGCCCATGACACTTTAGGCCTAATTGATAATAGCCCATAACACTTAAACGAATTTCATGAACCAAGTAATCGCAAGACAAATCGAGAAATATACGAGTTGAAGATAAGTGTAATCAAAATAAAACAAAGATAATTAAGTGAGATAAACATAAGTAATTATGTTAACCAAACTATATATTGATATCACAAATACTAATTCGTGCTAAAATCGGTTACACATCAAATGATGAATAAGGATAATATAACTTAATATAGCATTTCTATATGATAACCTAATATGCCAAGTGAAACCACAAATGAAGCCAAGTTACCGAGAACCTAACAACTTATAACTACGCATGTAATGAAAGTAACATTTTACACCATCAATCTCTAGAACCAAAATGATGCGAGTGTTACCAATATACTTGGATCCCATAATTGATAGCAGCATAATGAAAATGGCATCTCTAAGTGATGGCTTAAGATAGGAACTTACGTATATTAGTCCTATCATAGGGATAGTCTTGGCTTGAAATATGATGGAGAAACATAATGGATATATGGTCAAGGAAGCTATAGATGGGAAGTACCCATTTTGGATAGATGAGTATAATATGCGGCATATTAAGGTAAGTCATAGCCCCCTTTCGAACTATTTTATGTGTTTAACTATCGGGGTGAAAAACATGATATATAAATGAAATTTCTTTATATATATATATGAAATGATTCTTGATATTATGATTATGAAATGGAATGGTTTCATATGTTCAATGTGGTAAATATTTTATGATGAGCTTGAGTTCTGTCAACCCGTTTCCTTTAGGTACACTACTATTTACTCCGAAAGTAGAAGCTTGTAGCTAGATAGTTGCGCAACTAGGAGTTGTCCACCCACCCACACTGTAACGGTGGAAGGTTGGTTGCCTTTGTGATGACCTTCACTTCCAGTCCAACCATAGCGGTGTTCTAGCTACTTTAAGTTTAAATGGTCGTCTCCATGGCACGACCCTATTTATGAATAAAGCACTTGATTGACAGCTTGTGCTATGAAATTAATTAGTAACACAAACTTTAGGTCATTAATGCTTAAAACAATGAATCTAGCGAGAATTTGTTTTAAAGGGTAGTGTGAGTCTAGCGACAACACTAGTAATTAGGCTAAGTGAATCTAACAAGAATCCGAACCGTGATGAAGTTTGCAACAAACTAGCAAACCGGTAGGATAATATTTGGTCGCACCATGAGATCGGAGATGCGAAACAAGTATTTTAATTTAATTACTATTATTTGCTTTTCCAAATATTTTCATATTAGCCTCTCGCTGAAAAGCGATTACGGCTAGATTTTTATTTTACTGTTAAAAGTAGTAGTTTATTAGGAGTTAGTGACAAACCCTCAAACAAACTAGAATTACACATACTACTAGATTAGGTAACGCAACGTGTCTCTGCGAATGATCCTGTAACTTACCACTAGGCGATACTACACTGACCGGGTTCTCTGCTCGTTAAGTGTGTTTAGGATAGATAGTTACTTGTACAACATAAATTTAAAAGACAAAAAATAAACACGCATCACAGTTCTTTTTGGTGCCGTTGTCGGGGACGCGACGCATTCTTAGTTTAGTAGTGTAGTTCAACACGAAGTAGTTACTTTTCAGTATTTCATTTTAGGTCGAATTAGGTTAAGTATTAAATTAGGTTAAAATTAGGGTTAGCTTAATTAGATTGCATTTTCATTTTTCTTTAAAATCAAAAATCCAAAAATATTTCATTTTCATTTCTAGTTTAAGTAGTTTAAATTAGCTTTTCATTTTTAGCTTTATATTGGTGCGTTTAGATCCGAAACAGTTTTAAGACGCAGTTCAACAAGACTAAGTAGACTCAGACGTAGGACAAGTTTTAAAAGATCAACATCACTCCCCGTAGGAAATTTAGAAGACCTAGTAGGAACAACCGAAACCATGTCTCAACCCAAATCCCCTAGAGGTGTAGTTGACGATTTCGACCGACCAATGATGGAAAGGACGAGGGCCGGAGCACCAACGCTAGGATCGGCCATAGTCGTACCCAACTTAGGAGATTCGTTTTCAGTCAAAGGACACCACCTTAAGTTAATTCAGGACAGTTTGACGGCCGAGCCAATTCCGACCCCCATAAGCGTGTAAGCAAGTTCAACAGTTTGTGCAAAATGTTCAAATACGGAGGAGATGTCACCGATGACAATGTGCAACTTAGCTTATTCCCGTCGTCTCTCATCGGAGAGGCACGTGCTTGGTTCGATGAGATCGATGAAGGTACCATCACTACATGGAATCAACTTCGCGAGGACTTTGTTTCGCGATTCGTACCCCCGAGTTTAGCTAGGAAAATGCTTCGAGATATCAAGGCTTTCAAGCAAGACGAAGGAGAATCACTAGTTATTGCATGGAAAAGGCTGAGGGAAATGATCAGACTGTCATGGGAATGGACTTAGCAAGGATGAAATCATGGAAATCTTCTTTTATGGTTTGACAAAGAGTTCCTAAAAGGATTTAGACCTAGCCGGCGGTGGTAATTTTTTGTACAGGACTACTAATGCCGCGTACAAAATGATGGAGGATATGGTGCAAGCTAGCTTAGCTCGAGATATGGACGATAAGGATCGAGAAAGGAAGCCGAGAAGGACCGTGGCTAGCATCGAGGGCAACTCCGACAATGAGGTAATTCATGAACTTAAAGCTTTTTCTAACCATTTTTCTACTTTTGAAGAAAGGTTGGACATTATGGACAAAGACCTCAAGGTGATTGCACACGCGTGCAACAAATGCGGGGGAATGCACTATACCGAAGATTGTCAAGAGGAAGCTACCAAGCAAGTCAATTTTGTTCAGAACCAATACCAAGGAGGCTTTCAACGAGGACTATTTCAAAGAAATCCCGAATAATTCTAACTTTAATGCAAATTATTCTAGAAATAATTTTGGTTCTTTTCAAAATAGGTGGCAAAGGAGTAATGGTCAACTTGAGCAACCAAATGTGGAAAGTGAAGTCAAGGAGGATCCGATTGCCAAGCTTACCAATATGATGGAGAAGTACATGGATATGAATGACAAAAGGCATGACTCCTTGGCAAGCTACACGAAGTCGCTCAATGAGAAAATAAGCAATCTCAATCAAAAGGTTGACAAAGGAGAAAGAAATCAAAAAGCCACAATCAAGCATATAGAAAGGAGGATAGATAGATGGATTGAGCAGAATACGAGGAAGGAGAGTAGTCCGTCGCCAAGGCCGATCTTGCAAGGAAGCTCAAACTCAAACCCTAGCTCGAGTCAAAAGTACCAACCACCAATCGGGCGAAATGAGAATTTGAACACCGTGTTCACCGAAGGTAATGACTCTATTGTGGTTTCTAATGATTCTTGTGAAAGTTCCAATCAGGTACAAGTCATACGGAAGCAAAATGGAGACGAAACGGACAAAAAGGCAATTCTGGAATCTGTCCAGAACACACCAGCGCCGTTGGGGATAACTTCCAGCGCTGCTGGAAGCCCTATAGCTTACAACCAGCTCTGCTGGGTACTCACCAGTGCCGCTGGCCAGGTGCAAACCAGAGCCGCTGGTAGCCCCCAGGTTGCCAACCAGCACCGCTCATTGCTCACCAGAGCCGCTCAGGAGTCCGTTAGTCCAGATTCGCGAAAAGCTTCATTTTCAAAAGGAGACCTAGGTACCCAACTCGCATCCAAATGCAAAATGAAGGATGGAGACGATTCAGACAGAAGTGAAAAAGTTGAGAATCCCGACACGCCGGGTGACGAAAAGCAGCTACCGCAAGCAAGAAAAGATCCAGGTGTTTTCTAATCCCTTGCACTATTAATAATTTATATTTTTTTAGTGCATTAGCTGATTTAGGGTCAAGCATTAATGGTATGCCTACTGTGATTTATGAGAAACTTACCCTTTGTTTGCTAAAACCCATGAACATGAGAATTCGGTTAGCCAATCAGACTTACCGATGCCCCAAGGGGATTGTCGAACGAGTCCATGTTATGGATAAGGATTTAGAATTATGGACTGAGTTTGTTGTTCTTGATTCGGTACATGAGATAGTGACACCCTTAATTCTAGGTCGACCGTTTCTGCATATTGCGGATGCTACCATCCATGTTGTTAAACGGGAAATATCATTATTCGATGGTAGACATAGGATTAGAGTGTCCGACCTTGAAGAAGAAGTTGGATTGACTAAAGGAGAGTCTTAGAATGGAAATAAGCAATAACGGCCAAAACCCTAGTGAACAAGTAATAACCAACACCGTAACCTTAGAAAGAAAGCATAAGAGTAAAATGACTTATGAGTGCTTTAGGAAACTAAAAGAAAAGAAGGAGAAAGTATAGGAACAACTAAGGAATGGTAGAGAAATAGCAACAAGGATTAAGAAGATCTTAGGAAACATGAAGTGGGAGGAGCGTGTAGCCGACTTAGAAAGAGATAAAATGAACGAAATAATGGCTAGAGAACCCCATGGTAAGTTTTATGGAGACCCTAGCATATTTCAAATTCCCATCTACATAAACTTTGTCTGTTTTGAAAACACCTATATAGACTTTAGATCCACCTCCAACATTTTACCTATAGGAATTCACGATAACCTTGTAAGGAATTCTGGAAGTAAGGTTAAATGGGAAGAATTAGAAATTAAGTTGGTAGGAGGAGCAAAGGGTTTAACCAAAGGCTCCATTAAAGACTTGCTAATTAGCATAGAACGATTAGATATCCCCGCTGATTTCTTCATAGTCGAAGATGATTCGGTTACAAGGGATCATATTGTCTTAGGACAGCCGTTTTTGCTTTCTGTAGGATCATCCGTCAATGTGAAAGCAAGGAAAATGACCATGACCTTAGGATACAACCAAGTAGTTCTCACTAAGGAAGACATTAGTGAATCCAACCCATTTGGAACTAAGTGCAAAACCAGGAGCTATGTGTGGGAAACTAAGAAAAGGGGGATAGAATCACACCTTAGGGATAAATAAGACCTTTACATCCGATCACCGACGGGTGCCAGCCCTAGGCCTAACCCGTAGTCTTCAACCTAGTTCCTAGGCCGAGTCCGGCTGAAAACTCATTAAACTTAGCGCTTCTTGGGAGGAAACCCAAGCCGTACTTTTTATTTTTATTTTTATTTTTCATTTTTAGGAATTTGTGACTAATTGCAACTAAGTAATTGTTTTAAATTTTATCATTTGTGATATTTTATGAGTGTGTTTTGAGTATCACAGATGCAAGCTTTCAAGGATCAAAGGAAACAAGTAACTTATTGTAATCGTATTTTGTTTTTATTTTTCATTTTTGTTTTAGCTCGTATTTTTCTATTTTTTATATTATGATTGAAGTGTGCAGGAGTATATTGCTTTGTAGTCTGAAGAAAACCATGCATTTGGCCAAAAGCTAAGTGCGGGGGAGTTCGAGCATCAAATCACTGAAGAAATCAGACTTCGGAACACGTACAGGAGTTACGAGCGCCGCTAGAGACCCTCCAGCGCCGCTGGGACTGCATCAGGGTAGCCCAACGCCGCTGGCACCATCACCAGCACCGCTGGACGAACACCTGTGCAGATCTAGCGCCACTCCTCACCACCCAGCGCCGCTCCTCGTCTAGGAATGGCATCGAGCGCCGCTAGGCACCTCAGTAGCGTCGCTGGTCCTCAACCAGCGCCGCTACCCGCTCCACCAGCTCCGTTTACAGCTCCGTTCTGCGCACCAGATCACTAAAAAACCAAAAAAATCTAAAAAACTTGAAAATCCAAAAAAAAAAAAAATCAGAAAATACCAAAAAGAAAAGAAGATGCAGACGCAACCATGGATCGCCATCAAATAGAAACGATTGATGTTATCAGAAGCTCATCATGTTCAAATCGCTCCACAAATGCCATCTTCAACAACAAACATGCAACTTTAGACCCAGGAAGTTTCGTTAATCCTGTTTCTATTTCATTTTTACGTGTTTTTCCTTTTACCCTTTGTTAAGTAGGCGTAGTACAACGAGGACGTTGTACAATTTAAGTGTGGGGGGATGGAATAGGAAAAACCCTTGGTCTAAATTGTTTTATTTCAACAAGTTTTCTACTACTTATTTCATGCAAATTTAAGTTTTTAAGTGTATGAAAACTATTTTGAGAATATAAGCTTTGTAAGTAGACAAAAGATGATGATAATTGAGCAATATTAGCTTGGTAGGATGAACGGTTAGTTAGAATTGTTAGCTTAACTATAGATTTGTGGCTATTCATGTTTCCAACTGGATTAGAGCTTAGACTGAAACTGTATGCGATTATGTTTGCCATAGCACACTTAACCGGACTTTAATATGCCTAGCAATTTAGAGCTTTCTAGTCATTAGCATAGGTGTATTAATTGGACTAATATACGTGCTTGTGTAGGAACTAGTTTAGATGTATGGTTCACCTTAATTTTTACACTATTTAATGTGAACTATTTGCATGCGGAGTAGGATTATGAGTCATCTGGGATCTCTGATAATGTCTATTGCATGAATAATATAGTAAATCTAAAGAAAGGCAATCAGTAGATTAAATAAAAGTTCAAAGAACTAATAACGAGTAAAATCTACATAAATGCATCAAGTTATGTCGCTCTGCGCGTTGGGAACCACCGACCTATCACCGTTGTCATGTAGATGCTTATTGTTTTACTGTGTTTGTTTAGATTCTGTTGGAATGTGTTTTACCGTTTATCTTAGATCCATGTCTATTAGTAATTCATGTTGCTATTGGTTTTATATCTGAACATATTAGTTTAATTCTAATGGTTATCTATGATTATACACTAGGACTAATATGCTAGAACAGAAAACGACTAGCCGGTCTATAACTAGAAGTAAAAAGTGATTCACATGTAACTGGGGGATCCAGAACCATAGTAACTAGGATGAATTGAACATCAAACTTAACAATGCCAGACGTGATCCTTTGACTTGTAACCGAGCACTGTGGTTACCGGAGGGAATTATATCTGGTCATGGCTTAAGAGACGGGTAACTAAAAGATGAAATAGTAACAAAAACTTTAGGTCATTAATGCTTAAAACAATGAATCTATCGAGAATTTGTTTTAAAGGGTAGTGTGAGTCTAGCGACAGCACTACTAATTAGGCAAAGTGAATCTAACAAGAATCTGAACCGTGATAAAGTTTCCAACAGACTAGCAAACCAGTAGGATAATATTTGGTCGCATCTTGAGATCGGAGATGCCAAACAAGTATTTTAATTTAATTACTGTTATTTGTTTTTTCCAACAGACTAGCAAACCAGTAGAATTTGTTTTTTCAGATTAGTCTCTCGTTGAAAAGCGGTTGCGGCTAGATTTTTATTTTACTGTTAAAAGTAGTAGTTTATTAGGAGTTAGTGACAAACCCCCGAACAAACTAGAATTACACATACTACTAGATTTGGTAATGCAACACGTCACTACGAACGATCCTGTAACTTACCACTAGGCTATACTACACTGACCGGGTTCTCTGCTCATTAAGTGTGTTTAGGATAGATAGTTACTTGTACAACACAAATTTAAAATACTAAAAATAACCATGCATCAGTGATCATGCTAATATAGTGATACTAATAATTTATTATAGTTGTAAAACTGTTTTATGTTTGACCGTCGATCATAATTGTTTAGATTTAAATACTTGAATGAATATGAAATTATAGTTAAAGTAGGTTGGAGACTTAACAGAAAGCCAAACTGCTTGGGTGACTTAACTGGAATCACGTTGAACTATAAAGGTTAGGTCATAAAAACAAACTTAGTTTATAATCTTGATTAGGGGACTTAGCAGGAAGCTTAACCAAAGGGTTAGGTGACTTAACAGGAATCTTGACCATTTAGACCGGGGGCCTTAACAGGAAGCTTGGTCGTGTTTAGAAATTCAACAGTTATAAGTAATTTAGTAGATGATCTAGGTGGCATGTGAACAGGTCCAAGTACATGTATTGTTTCCATCATTATTATCTTTGATTCACTTTTGAAGTATTTTCGTGTTTCCTCGCTAGAACAGTTGGAAGCTTTTGCTAGTTTTAGTTAATTAACTCATGACAAACCCCCAACAGTCTTAGAATTACACCTAGCTGCATTCTTAGACATAGTCCTTGAGAATGATCCTGGTCTTACTTGTTAGACCTAAAAATGGTGTTAAAATGTAATATTTTAGAGATGGAAGGGGCATTAGTGAAATCTTAGATTTATGGTATAAATACCCCCTTCCACACCTAATTTGTAAGACTTTTACCATTTCTTAATTAAAAACACACACATTCCACACATTTTCTCTCTAATCTTCATCCCTAACCTCCATACACATACAAACACCTTTTCACACACAAACTCCATAAATTGCACAAATCTAGCTTAAATTTGTTTATTTCATTTGGTATCAGAGCAAAACATTGTTTTGATCTCGATCCATAACTGAATTCAATCACATTTCATCAAAAATCACCTTTAATTCTGTTTTTTTCTGTTTCTGTTCGTTTT
This sequence comes from Erigeron canadensis, assembly GCF_010389155.1. NCBI lineage: Eukaryota > Viridiplantae > Streptophyta > Magnoliopsida > Asterales > Asteraceae > Erigeron > Erigeron canadensis. The sequence goes on from NC_057766.1 coordinate 12,035,956, forward strand.
TGTTCTTCACTGAAAATCCAAAAATTAACCTCTCAAATCACATAAAATCACAAATGTTTGTTCACCGTTCGATTCCTCATAGTTAATAACATAATCCTCTCAAGTTTCGTATTCTAATTCGATCTGGATCAAAAGTTCAGATTTTGAGTTTTTGGCGCTAAAATTTGCGATTTGATTCTGTTGTGTTATAAGCTAAATTGTGTTAATCGGATCATTGCTGAGGTGAAAACAAACTGTTTGCAAGTTGTTTCATGTTCTAATTCCCAGAAAATCAAAAGTTATTGAAGTTTTAAGGTTCATCAATGGAGTTTTATGTTGAAACTGAACTGTTGGAGAAGATGAAGTGAAATTCAAACGATCTAATTTAGATCGTTTCAGTTTTACATACTTCATATTTACTTCAGTGATTGTAGCTTGTAAAACGATTCAATTTAGATCGTTTTAACAAGTGTGGTTGTGTTGTGAAGAATTGATTGTGGCTAACTGATCCTTTGGATTGGTTTTGGTCAATTCAATTTCTTGAAAATTCTGATAAGAAACCAAAACGATCTCTTTTAGATCGTTTCAGTTTTGTTGAAACCAAAACGATCTCTTTTAGATCGTTTCAGCCCTTAAAACCAAAACGATCTCTTTTAGATCGTTTCAGTTTTTGTGATTCCAATACGATCTCTTTTCCAAAACGATCTAAATTAGATCGTTTCACCTACAAGTTTCCAAAACGACCTCTTTTTAGATCATTCTACCTTTCATTCCTTTCAAGATCGTTTCACTTCCTAATTCCTTTTAGATCGTTTCATTTCCAATCCTAAAACGATCTTCATTTAGATCGTTTCAACCAAGATCATTCCAATTCAGAAAATACAAAAAAAAAAAAAAATGTCATATTTTTTGGCAGGAAAAATATTTTTTGCTCCTATGATCATAATATCCAAAGTTTACATGAAATCCAAAGTTTCGTGAGAACATTTTCGGTGCGAAAATTTGGAGGGAAAACCTGAAATTCAAAAATTCCCAAATTTCATTCTTCATTTCAATTTCAAACACAGATACCTTTCATTTCATTTCACCCTTTGCTAAACAAAATGTCATATCCAAGGTTTTTAAATTCAGTCAAAAATGATTTCATCTTCAATTTGTGGTTAACTTCCTCACCCACGACACCTACTTTATCCGAAGTAAAACTTCATAAAGATGGACTGTGTTCATGTTGTTCGTCGAAACCTTATCCAAGTCCCTGTCAAGTGATGAAGATATTGATTCATTCAACTGCAACTAAAAATGTCAAGTTTCAAGAGGAAATAGTCACATTACAAGCTAAGAATGTTAAACTTCAAGAAGAAGTGATTGCTTTTCAAACAAAGAATGCTCAACTGCAAGATGAGAATAGAAGCCTACAAGATACGAATACCGATCTTGAATCTTGCAGCATTGGTCATCTAAATGATTTTGTGAATTTAACAACAAAACATTCAAAGCTTGTTAAGAGTTATAAGTTGAAGACAAATGAGATGCAATCTCAAATTTCTACATTGACAAATGAGTTGCAAAGTTCACTTCAAAGGCTTGATGAACACATTGTGGAAAGTCAAATGAAAGAAGTTGTCTTGATACAAACCATTTCAAATCTTCAACATGAGTTGCAAGATAAGACAACTATTTTATTAAGCAAGGAGAGAGAAGTCTTCAAAGACTTTAACAAAGTTGAGATGGATGATACTGAAAGTGATAATGAATCAGTGTATCATGATACAAGTCCAGAATTTCCAACTAAACTTGATGATCCAAAGAAAGTTTGCACTGAGTCAATCCCAAAGAGCTCAAAGATCAAAGTTTCATCACCTGCTGAACGTAAAGCTTCTCAATTTACCAGCTATGCCTTATTCAAGGATAGAAAGTATTCTTCGAAGCCTACTATTGATGGAACACATACTCTAATTCCATTCTTGTCATTTAAAGACAATACCAAATTCATCTCCGAAGCAAAAGCTCAGTTGCCAAAGTCAGTTTATAAGCCCAAGTCAACTGAGTCAAGGACATTCAAATATTCTTTTTGGGAGTTATATGATCTTGCACCAAAACCTTTTGCAGTGCAAAAAGAGAATGTCTTTGCATCTCCACTGCGTCCACGAAAACTCAACTTTTCAACGACTTCAAGTTTTCATCCTCCGTGGACTTCAAACTCAATTCGCCGGATTGATGATACTTACATATGGACTGTCAAGACAAAAACCGGTGGGCCTACACAAAAATGGGTCCCAAAGGTTGTTTGTAAGTGATCCGGTGAAGATGGCGTATACACATATCAGTGTATAACCCGGGCTAAAGATGTTGTTTATTGGACTACTACTTCATAATGGTTGATTCTCCAGTTTCGACTTCAAAGAGACATGATGAACATGTAGCCACACATTCATCATGAGGGGAAGAAAGAGAACAATGAAGTCGGAACAAGTGTACAAGTGTGTGTGCTTTATTAAAATTTGATGAGGAGAAAGAAGAATTCATCAGTTGAGGGGAAGAAAAATTGATTGTTGATAAGGATGAACCCCCAAATTGATTGTTGATAAGGATGACCCCCAAATTGATTCTTTGAAGATAGTTATCGCTAACGTGGTGGGTACGCCACGGGTACACCCTATACATAAGCGTTGGTTGTACGCAAATATGATTGTTTGATCGAGGGGAAGTTTCTGATGAAGAAAAATGTTTGTCTAAATGCTTCAAGAGAGAGATTCATTAATCAAGGGGAAGTGTGACAAAGTTAAGATTGTCAAGAAGATGCTTTCATGTTCAAATCTAAAAGAGCCAAGATCAAGCTTCCGCAAAGTGTTTTAAAAGCTCAAGAGCCAAATCCATTTTCCGCAGTGCATTTACTCTGAAAAGATTAGTTTGATGGAAGATCTTGAAGACAATGAGAAAGCTTCGAAGACCTTCATCAACAAATTCGTATTTAAAGACGTTGAATTACATTTCAACACCAAGGGGAAGAATGTTAGACCTAAAAATGGTGTTAAAATGTAATATTTTAGAGATGGAAGGAGCATTAGTGAAATCTTAGATTTATGGTATAAATACCCCCTTCCACACCTAATTTGTAAGACTTTTACCATTTCTTAATTAAAAAACACACACATTCCACACATTTTCTCTCTAATCTTCATCCCTAACCTCCATACACATACAAACACCTTTTCACACACAAACTCCATAAATTGCACAAATCTAGCTTAAATTTGTTTATTTCATTACCTATTTGCTATACCATAAACGATCAAGTCCACTTCCCGTTAGTGAGTTTAGTATAAAAGTTAACATTGTAATAAATAAATTTAAAACTTGTTAGAAATTTAAGTTAACAAATATCGCTCATCAAGCGTCAGAGAATAAACTATTCTGCAAACTCTCTCACCTTATTTATTCTTTTCAATGAAGATCGATACGCTCCGAAAATTAATACAAAATAAGCGAATGGAGCTAAAATTCATAGTGCATGTGTGTTCTACTAATAATCCGGGATTATTTGATATTATAAATATTAGGTTTTACATCCCGTATGATGGAGAATACATTCTTTTCTTTTTTATTCGTTGTTTATATGTGTTTCATTAATAGTGGGTTCTTATTCTATTATTGTTTCTTTCGTTGGTACTAAGAGTCAGAATGAGTGACAGGAAGGAACTGGGTAAAGATGGTGAAATCGTTTAGCAAATACACCAATAAAAAGGAAACGGATCTTGATTTAATCGGCGATTCCGATGAAGGTACATCAATACTATCTATGGATTTGTTAATAGATTTTTATTGTTTTTTGTTAGTTAGGTCACTTGTTACTGTAAGTTATATCATATGTTCCTGAGGATTTGTTTGTTAGGAGTGACACAAGCCTTTTTTTGTGTTTTTTCCCCTAATAAATTGGGCCGCAGACCCGGTAAAGCTATAACATATATGCCCGAGTATATATTCCTGTAAAGTGATGATAACATATGTTCTTACGTGTAATCTTGTGGACGATTTGATGAAATTAATTTGTTCAGTGTAATCTTATGCAACACTCTTTTAGGCAAAACTCGGTTGATCCACATTTGTACAAGAATGTCGGACACATGTTCCGTTAAGTTGCCCACATGTTTAATGTGTTGCATATGTGTTTTTTGGGTTGGTCACATGTTTTGTTTGTGTTTTTCAAATGTGTTAAACCTTTGTACTTGCGACTTTCAGATTTGAGCATGTATGTTTATTATAAATGTGTTAAGTTATCCAACTGTTTAATATGTTGGACAAAATTAGTGGAGTCTAAAGAAGCCTCTTCGCAGATGTTATTTGATAAAGGTGAATTACATAAAAAAAAAAAAAAAAAGTTGTGATTCTTTGAGACGAGCTTGATAAAGCGCAATAGGCACTTGATCAAGACCCGTTTAATGTTATGCTTAGAGAAGATCATCCGGCTTAACTTAATGCATATAATGCTGCAATTCTTGACGAAGAACGGTTTTTGAAGCAAAAAGCCAAAATTGAATGGTTGTGGGTTGGAGATTCTAACTTTGCGTTCTCTCATAAAGTTGTCAAGAGTAAGATAGCTTGCAACCGAATTGATATGGTTTCTGATTCCGAGGGGAACCTGGTTGATGGTGAAAGTGTTAAGGATGCTTTTGTTGAACATTATTCTAAGTTTCTTGGTCAAGCTGGAAGTGTTTCTTGGTTAAACTTAATTGATCTTTTTCGGCATTAACTGTCTCCACAAACAGCTAACCTCATTGTTTGTGATGTAACAGATGAGGAGGTAAAGGATGCAATCTTTTCCATGGGAGATGATAAATCTCCTGGCCCGGATGGATATTTTGCTTGCTTCTTTAAAGCAGCTTGGAATGTTATTGGAAGTGATATTATATGTGTTGTTAAAGAATTTTTTGCTACAGGAAACTTGCTAAAGGAACTTAACCATACGGTTATTGCTTTAATTCCCATGGTAAGGTCTCCAACACTTGTTATTGATTACCGGTCGATCTTGCTGTGCAATGTATTGTTCAAATGCATCACGAAAATCCTGTCTATTAGAATGAAAGGCTGCTTGAATCATTTGGTTAGTGAAAATTAGTCTGCATTTGTTCCAGGGAGAAGAATTACTGATGATATTCTTCTTACTCAAGAGCTTATGCATAACTATCACTTTGATAGAGGACCCCCTCGATGTGCTTTTAAGGTGGACATTCAGAAGGCGTTTAACACAGTTGATTGGGGTTTTCTTCGAAGAATTCTCCTTGGCTTTGGTTTTCATCCGCGTATGGTTTCTTGGATTATGGAATACGTGACAACCTCTACCTTTTCTCTGTCTAATAATGGTTCTTTGAACGGCTATTTTAAAGGAAGAATAGGACTCAGACAGGGTGATCCTCTATACCATATTTGTTTACTTTGGTAATGAAAGTTTTAACTTTAATTATTAAAAGGCAGGTGCGCATAGCAGGTAACTTAAATATCATCGATATTGTGAAGATCATGAGATAATCAATCTCTGTTTTGCCGATGATTTATTCTTGTTTATGTGTGGGGATGTAAATTCAGCACGAATTATCTCTAGAGCTCTTGATGAATTTAAGCAAGTTTCGGGGTAATTACTTGAAGGTGGATATTCTGAATGTATTTCCTTTTGAGGAAGGTACTTTACCGGTCAAATATTTGGGTGTACCATTGGTGTCTTCCAGATTAAAGTACCGGGATTGTAACTCACTTATTGAGAAAGTGCAGATGTGTTTAAATGATTGGAAAAACAAGTTTTGGTCGGCGTTCATTCTTCCTACTAGAATTACTCATGAAATTGAGCAACTAATGCGAGGCTTTCTTTAGAGTGGTGGGAGCTTGAAACGTGGGCAATCTAAAGTGGCGTGGGAGATAGTTTGTCTTCCAAAAGAGGAAGGGGGTCTTGGTGTGCGTCGTATTGATTCTTTTAACAATGCCCTCATCTCAGCTCATATTTGGAACATTGTGGCTCGCAAAGACACACTGTGGGTACGATGGATTCATACTTACAAGTTGCGAGGATGATCATTTTGGGATATACCGCTTCGTGGCTCAGTCACTTGGAGCTGGCGCAAAATCCTTCAACTTAGGAACCAGGTTCGTAACTATTTTTGGTTTTGCATTGGTAATAGTATTAGCGTTTCTGCATGGTATGATTCTTGGACTTCTGTTAGTCCTTTAGCCGATCGTTTAACTCCAAGAGAGATTATGAATGCTGGCTTTCAACTTAATGCTTCAGTGGCTAATCTTATTGAAAATGGAAGCTGGAAATGGCATGTTGAATGGAATACTCGGTTGATGAATATTCAGGTTCCTCTTTTAAGTGTGGAAAGGGATAAATTGCTATGGAAAGATAATAACAACAACTTGAAAGATTTTTCTGTTCTTGAAGTATGGGAAGTTGTGCGCCCAAGGGACAACCTGGTAGCTTGGTCTTCAATCGTTTGGTTTAGTCAGAATATTCCTAAACATGCTTTTATTTTGTGGTTGAGTTTTAGAAGAAAGTTGAAGACCCAAGATTTGATGAGTCAATGGGATTTTAATAGTTCGATTGCTCCTACATGCTCACTATGTGAAACTCAAGCAGATTCACATACTCATCTCTTTTTTGAATGTCCATTCTCGCTTCAGATTTGGAATTGTGTTAAGGTGAAAGCTGAACTTACTCATGTTCGGCACGATTGGGACTCGGTTGTGGCAGGAATTCTTCCGATGGCAAGAAAATCTAGTGTGCACTAGTTCTCAACAACTTTTTGGTTTTCGTTTTATCTTTTAGCTATATAGCTCATCATTTGATGAGTGAAAGAGACCCTTAATTCTTTCTATTTTTTTGTGTCTTTGTTTTTGTAGTTTTCCAATCTATATATATATATATATTGGGTCCTAAAATAATATTTAAAGGAATAAAGATGATTTCAAACTTTCATTTATGACTACTAGATCATATTCTTTAAGTTCTTAATTGGTTAAAGACCATATTTATCCTCGCATTTTAGATGATTATTCAAAATATATCACTATTAAATTAAATAATAGTGATAGAAAGTGTAAATTAATGATGAAAAACAAGAAAGTATAAATTAAAAAGACATTTTCTATAATTATAAATAAAATAAGAATCGTTGGATGATTTTCAACTTTAATTTATGGCCACTAAATTAAAAAGACATTTTCTTATTTGTCTGTGTGAAAATACAAAAATATATAAAAGTGGTTAGTTTAAGTAAGACATGTCACATCTAATCTAATGTGACTTTATACCTTACTTTAAACAATAACATGTTAAGAAATTAAATGCAATTCTTTAAATGATCACAACTATATTTGTACGACAATACATGCATTAGACAATTGTATTGTACAACCTTTTAATGCGTATATTGTTGCGTATGGTAAAATTGGGTTGTGTAGGGATCATTTCCCTTTTTCTTAATAGTAAAAAGAAACATTTTACAACTTTAAGTGTTTCGATTATAGAAGAGAATTTCCAAGTAATAGTTCACTTGTATTTCATAAGTATTAGGATATTTACATGTATTTATATTATCTTGGTTCAAACGACAATGTATTTTATTTAACATTACAAATAAAATACAGTTGAAAATTATATTGTGCCTCACCAATTTTACTCATGTATTTTAGTAGTTACATTGCGTTGTTTAGTTTATTTATCTACTTTGTTGTATTTGTTAAACTGTTCAGTACCTAATTACCTAGTACACTGCCCACTCGAAATGGAAATTGTCAAGCTCCATATAACGTGTCGTTAGATTGTTGTAGCTCTTCCTAACCTTTTAAGACATTAATTAAAGCAGTTCCGTCACTTTCTTTGGGTAAATTGTAATTTAATTAATAAAATAATGAGGCCCAAATGTTTTGTGAGGTCCGACCGGTTAGACATTGAACCGCTCTATGCTGGTCTAACATCCTATCCGGTTTCAAAACCACTGGTCTTAACATGTTAAGTGGTATCAGCAAACAGTAAGCTTGCTATAAGCACCTTATGTTATATATAGATATCGACGATCACCAGGCTATATTAGGGTTGAATGTTATGCTTTTGATCTTAACATGCAAGCATATGTTTTTTTTTTGAAACACTCCACGTTGGTGTCACGAACCTATACTTTCTAGCTTAATACGCCCAAAGCCATGAAAACTAACTGATATCGCAAATTTATAGCAAAGCAAGCCAATTGATGTGACCCAAAATGAGAAATCACAACACTCAAATGGCATGTGATACTTCGGTAACCATTAATGCTACATAAACATACTCTTTAAATAATTATGAGCTCTTGACGAAAACTCTAAATTATATAATAGACACATACACATAATAAGCTTCAACTTCATCTAGTTTAAAGAGCCTAAACTGGAGGTTTTAAAAGATGATGCATATAAACAATAAACTAATCTATCTGCAGATGACACCACATTTTAACCAAAGATTTTGCACAGTAACCAACCAAACCAACTTTATCTACTCAATCCTTGGACCCATGGGGGTTGACATCCAAACCATGTTCTTTTAGGCTCATGGAGCTTCTTGCTTTCAGATCAGTCGTTTGTGCCAAATGCTGTTCCTGCTGCTGCTGCTGCTGCTGAAGTTGGTGAAGGTGTTGCTGCTGAAACTGATGCTGCTGCTTATGGGACTGAATTTGGAGTTGCTGAAATTGTTGTGCAGTTAACATCGTGTTCATGGCTTGACTTTGGGGGTAAAACTGCTGCTGTTGCTGGTTTGATGATCCAAAAGGAGGGAAGTTCATCAAAGATCCACCATTAGAAAGGTTCTGCCCTGTAACGGCTTTAAGATGTTGGATTTCTTCTTTCAGTGCATCATTTAAAGCTACAAGCCACAATGAGAATAACAAGAAAACATGTTGGGTTATGTACATTTGAATAACTGATAAAAGAAAACAATTAAATCATTCTTTCTTTTTAGTTTTTTAATGGAAATAAAATTATATTATCAAGTGGGTATTGAATATCCAATTGGCAGATTAAGGGTATGATTTTGTTGTAAAAAGGATAATAGGCCATATGGGTCAAGAATTGCCAAAAGAATTACAATCTACTCTCATTCTGGTCAAAAAGTATAATTCATTCAATGACACTTATCAGATCAAATCTTTAATGAAAATATACCAACCAAAAAGTATTCTAGTCACCCCATTTCCACCAGCACCAAAAGTTCACCTCTTTCAACAAGGTACACAACACACCTGAGCAGTCCATTTTTCCAGCTTCTAATGTAATTGGTCAAACAAGTATGACTATTTCGTTTACTGGTAACATCAAATGTTCTAGCAACAAGCTCATCAAATTATCTTCATTGGTAAATTTAGTATTCTCGTTTAAGATAAACAAAAATAAGTGGGTATGATGTATTAACAACCACATACTTCACATAACAGATGTGAATACAGCGTAAGGGTATAACAATGCAGGCCAAATATTTCACTAATGTTGCATCAAGAGCTTCATTTCCGCACAAAAAAAGTTCTAAATCTGCCACCCAAACTGATATCGTAGAATCAAATAACAGATTCCGGCAGACCATGCAATAATTTATTTTAATACCCCTAAAAAAGAAATTACGCTCTAGCAGATTTCTCACAAAAACGTGAGTTTCAATACAAGTTAAAAAGCAAGTAGTTTATGATAGCCATTACTTATGGATGGGGTCGTTTTGGTTTATGTTTTTTTGATTACTATTTAGCATATTGAATTACTATTATTCTAATAATATACTTGGCGGCAATAAATATAACATGGGTTAGCCCTAAACATCCAGTAGCAGTGTTTTAATCAACCCAGTCCGTTTTGAAATGTACCTATAAGCAACACATTTTGACTTGTGCCATATCCAATCCTCTTATTTCCATACATTCACCATTGCTTCATAATTTTGCTATTCCTTCAGATTTAGAGAGATTTGTTGTCGGAAGGTGCTTTGATCTTTGCCGCCAGTTCATTCATCATATTACGCCAATAGGGCCAAACTAGTTATCTAACTTCATGCCCTCTATAGCAATAAATATTTCAGCCCTAACATTTTTTTTTGCCTAAACATTATTATGACATTGCAGCCAAGACTATTAAGAACTGTTGTCAAAGTGATCAACACCAATCTAAAAAAAAATAAAAAATAAAAAAATTGGAAGCGAGGTAGTCCAGTATCCTTCTACTGCTAGAAAGGATTCAACAGTTAATTCGGCATGGAGTAAAAAAAGTTTATATTGTGTTAACCTATAGGAATAGAACTTTAGATTATGTGAAGAGAAACTTCATGTCAAGGTTGACATAGCCAGGCAAAAGAAAACGTATGGTCTACAAATGAATGTAAGTTAGGTATTCACACAACATCAAAGTCCGGGATGCTTATCTGTGATATTCAGTTGCAATATCAAGTAAAACTTACCATCTTGCAAGTGCACCTGTTGCTCCATGGTTTGTAAACGCAGCCTCAGTTCACTGTTTTCAGCATTCAAACAGCTTGTATCCCTCTAAAATTGAAAAATCAGAAGCAAACTTTTATTGTCTGGAAGAAACCAAATAATCAATACAGGCCACTCATTCATGATAAAAAAAAAATTAGCTAAGATGTGCTAATAATGAAAATATGGAACTAGTGATGATCATAGCGTTGACAAAATGGGCGGTTCATATAACATTTATACTGAATAAATTTAAATGAACTTGAACAATTAGACCTGTTTGACCCAGTCAAACGCATTTGACTGGTTTACTTTCTTTTTTTAAACAGGACACCGTTACTTTTTTTGTCAGATCTTTTAGAATATAACTGATATGGATTAGAAGTTAAGGGTGTCAACTGTCCAAATGGTGAAATCAGGGAATAGGAGTGACCAGGAAAATATTCTCACGAGAACTCAGTTAAATGGTGATCCTATCACTGATTCACTGTTTTCAGTTTAATGGTGATCCTATCACACCTACGACTGAGAAGAAAGTGACGAATATGGTACTGGTACATATGAGTTTATGGCTACTCCATATGATGAGGAAACGGCTCCAACAACACCGACCATGCCGATGTCAGAAGATTTAGGGCATAGGTTTATTGAAGACACTGATGATGTATTACTGAGGTTGCCTTGCTAAATAGTTGTCCTAGAAAAATTGGTGGAAATTTTTTTCCGTTGGTCTTGCAAGGTTTAAAAGAAATCAGCAAAGAGCCCGAGGCGACTGCTTTTGTGGTAGCAAGTCTCACAAGTCACAATCAATGCTTTCGGGTTGTTCACTTGTGCCAAAAGTAACAGCCACAAAGATTTTTGATGCGAAACATGTTGCAACAAATGTTTTTGAGAAGCAAAAACAAGGGCCATTAGAGAAGAGTTATAGTTGCAAAGGCATCGGAAGTGAAGTTCATTACGAAGATGACTACCATGGAATCCTGGAAACACTGAAGCCAACTTTTTAAAGCAACACCTTGTCTCAAGGTATTTTGGGGCGGGAGTAATGATATGAATTAGAAGTCAAGGGTAGTAAGTGTCACATTCCGATATTTTATTGTTAGTCATTACATTCCCACCAAGTTAGGTTATTTTTAATAGAGTTAATTACTTAAATGATACCTAATGTTTGCGCGATATTACTGGTTTGATACCTTTCATTTCGATATTACACGGATCATACCCAACGTTTCCAAAACTCCACTCGGACCACGGGAACCAAACGCCGTTTGAGGGCCGTTAAACCCAACCCCCCCCCCAACATGACTTGCACGTGAGGGGTAAAAATGTATTTTCGCGTTTCTAAATTACTTAAAGGGTACCTAAGGTTTGCAAGATATTGCTACCTAATGTTTAGTTATTAATATCTTTTAAAAAATGTTTGTATTTTTTTAATTTTGAAAGGTGAATTTCGCTTTAAGTTTCGTGTCTTAGTGAATAGAACGGGTCTCTATAGTAATAATTTCAGCATTCAAAAACTCGTTTGTTGATGGACCAACATAGCATACGTTGTTTTAACTGGGTCCGCGCTAGAAAGCTCGTTCGAAACAGAATTGCCTCCTCCAAGATTCGATACCGGTAATCCAAGATTAGCATTTTATTTGTTTATATATTAATTAATGTCGTTCGAAACAAAAAAGACAATGTATACTAGACGTGCTCTTGAATCGCGACACGAAGCTTAAAGCAAAATTCATCTTTCAAAATTAAAAAAATACAAAAAATTTTTTTAAAAAAGTAATAACTAAACATAAGGTATGAAACCAACAATATTGTGCAAAGGTTAGGTACCCTTTCAGTAATTTAGAAACGCGAAAATACAATTTTACCCCTCACGTGCAAGTCACGTGGGGGGTTTTTAACGGCCATCAAACGGCGTTAGGTTCTAGTATGGTCCGAGTGGATTTTTGGAAACGTAGGGTATGATCCGCATAACATCGAAAGAAAAGGTATTAAACCAGCAATATCGCGTAAATGTTAGGTACCATTTAAGTAATTAACTCTTTTTAATAATAAGGCCTGTGAGCCACCATTAGGGAAGGGCTTATTTTGTGTTTGGTTTTTTGAACTTATTAGGAGTGGCTAGAACTCTAATCCAGTTTAGGAGTTGCTAGACTCGAATCTAGTTATCTATCTATCATACAACTTCCATTTTCTTTGTGTTATCCACTATTTGTCCCTCTTTTCTGTGTTCAGCTTGTGTCCATATCAATAACCCATTCAATCTTTATCTAAAACATAACCGAAAGCGACCCAATCGTACGTAAATCAACAATCCAATAGATCTTTTGAACTTGAGACTCAACACTCAGTAAGAGACAAGAGTTCACAAACCTGTAAAAGTGTTAACTGAGCAGACAACGATGTTGCTTCAGTTTGCAGTGTCTGAACTTTCCTTTCAAGCTCCGCAATGTATCTCATCTTTCTTTCCTTTGACCTTGCAGCAGATTGCCTATTGGCCAATATCCTAATATAAAAGACAAAAGACATTTTTAGAGGATATATATGGAAAAACAAGTCAAAGTGCAGTATTTTCAAACAACAGCATTCAAATAGTAAACACTCCTAGATAAACATGCATAAACATATATTCTGATACAGTAAAAATATTAAAGTTGCATATGTAGTTATGTATTTTGTTATGAACTACGATACCAAAATACAATATATTGGATTATCCTAGGGGTGAAGCTAGTTCGGCTAAGCTGGTTATGGATGCCTTAGACAAGTTCGAGAGAACCTCGGGACTTGTTCCTAGCTTGATGAAGAGCAACGTGTTTATCTGTAACGTGGGCACGTGGCTGATCACACAAAACAAGCCATTCTCACCATCATAACTTTTGATGAAGGCAAATGCGCCACACTATCCACCCTACATATGGCATTGTACTGGAAATGGCCGTGATACTCATGCTTGGTTCGACTCTTGGAACTCTCATTGCCCCATAAGACAATATATAATACCAAGACATTTAATGCATGCGGTACTTATATGCAAAATTGGCTGACATGGTTAGAAATGGTGAAGGGATATGGCTAAGCCTGGTACCTTCCCTCTCCTTGTTAACATACCAGTTCCTAATATACAGGCTAATAACAAAGATGCAATACTTTGACGTGACTTGGCTTTTAATGAAAACGGGTTCTTAAAAGCCATTTTATGGGATTCGATCACATTAAGGCAGGTTGAGCTGTCACGTGTTACCACGTCACGCGTTACACATGTGGTTGGTCATGCGCGAAAGCTGAAAAGTAAGGATAAATTAAGACATTGGGATTTTAGGGGGTTGAAATAACATGAATCTTATGTGCTTGCCCTCTATGCAAAGCTGAACCCGACTCAGATGCTCATTTATTTTTAAGTGTTCTTGCTCTTTTAAGGGTTTGGACCAACATCAAGCAAGAAGCAAATATTGAACTCTCTCAAAACTGGCCCGACATTGTTGAATGGGTGCTCCCAATAGCCAGCAAATCAAACAGCAGGGAGTGTGGTTGGGAATCTATTGGTTGCTGCCTCTACATACTTTCTTTGCAATCTTATTGTGAGGGCGGTTCACCTAAAACTCTTGACACTAAGGTTGGCAAAATGGAAGCTATCACAATCTCTGCTCATGGGTGATCGAGTACAACCAACCGACTAAGCAATCATTCATGACATGAAGATAATCACATAAAGAAGCCACAAATAGGTGGCATGGTTACACTGCAAATTACTGCCATTACTAGATAGTACTTTTGCAACGCTGTTTTTCTTGTTACCTATGATAGCTAGTAATATATAGGGATAATGGCACGAGAGTGTAACCAACTATGACCAAAAGGTTATGTAATGTAACCAACTACTCGACTAGCTATGTAGTGTAACCAACTTTGTTTTTTGGGTTATGCAATGTAAGCAACCGGATACAAAACAAGTTGCGGTTACCAATTTCATTTTTATGGGATAGTGGCACCCGAGTGTAACCAACTATGACCAAAAGGTTATGTAATATAAACTCGACTAGCTATGTACTGTAACCAGCTTTGTTTGTTGGGTTATATAATATAAGCAACTGGATGGGAAAAAAGTTGTCGGTTACCACTTTCATTTTTATTCTTTTTCTATTAAAAAAGGGCCACGTGTCACATATATTAAAAATATATATATTTTCTAATTATTTATATATAAACAATAATATATATATACACCTCTTTTCTCTATCAAATACACCACATTGATCATGGTGGCAGCGGTTTTGATTTTGAAGATTCCGGCAATAAGCGACCTCTCTTTTCTATCAGTTTAAGTTCGAAGATTTGTGGGTTTTATTGAGAAATCAAATTTGTGTATAGATGGATAGATTAAAAGATGAATATTTATCGAGGGAAGAACAACACCAGATTCCATCGATAGTGAAGAACAACATCAGATTCCGGCAACATTGAAGAACATCAGCACATTCCTTCGACATGATCGGACTTTTTTTGAGCTTTTGTATCCTTCGTTGAGCCATTGCCATTCGGATCTTTAACAATAGTTGTGGAATCCAATAAAGCAAAACCCATCTATTTGATCATGGTATAGTGTGGGTATAGTGATAGGGTTTTACCAGAGAAAAGAAAAGAAGCTTATAAGAGAAGAAAGATCTGATCAAATATCGTGCCTTCTTTTATTCATACGATCCACATATATAGAGAATCACATTACACTAACACCCCTTGCATAATAGAAAAATAACATAACTAACCTTAACCTAAATATCAAATAAATAATGTAACAATACTCCTTGCTTAACCAACTTCTTGTCCTCAAGAAGTAAGCTCATCAGCTCCTCCAATTGAGGGAATCGCAGCTTCAAACTCATCATAGTACTCCAAACGTCCAAAACCGATTGACCCTTCCATTGTACCAACACCTTAACTACTGCCCGACTTCCCCTTTTAACCATTTTCTTTTCTAACACCTTCATTGGTTAGAGAATGAACCTCGAATCCACCGGTACTGGAATAATCTTCTCAGGAGGACCCTCTGCATGTTTTAGTAGAGACACATGGAAAACAAAATGAAATTGGGACTCATCTGGCAAGTCTAGACGGTAAGCAACCTGCCCAATCTTTTCAACCAGAAACTGGCCAAAATATTTTGGTGTCAGCTTTGAATGCTTGTGCACCCTCAGTGTTTTTTGCATATAAGGTTGAAGCTTCAGATATACCCAAGTACCTGGTTCAAACGACCGACCTCTCTCAACGATGCTTGTTAGCTTGTTGTCTCATGCGGTTTTGAGCCTTTTGTAGTGATTCCTTCAAGAGTCTGATGGTAACTTCCTTCTCTTGCAGGAGCTCATCTACCTCTCCTACAGTGGCATCTCGCGGTATGTAAGGAAAATGTAAGGGTGGCGGATAACCATACAAAGCTTCAAATGGCGTTTTCCCCAACGACGAATGAAATGTGGTGTTATACCACCATTCCGCCAACGAGACCCACTTAACCCAAGTGTGGGGCCTCTCCATAATCAAGCAGCGAAGATACCCTTCCAAACACCGATTCACACCTCTGTTTGGCCATCTGTCTGGGGGTGGTACGAAGTTGAAAGGTTCAAGGCAACGCTTTGTAAAGACATGAACTCCTTCCAAAAAGCACTAAGGAAAACCGGATCTCTATTTGAAACAATGGAGTTCAGGCACCCATGTAATTTATACACATTATCCAGGAACACCTGCGCTACATCCTTAGCTGTGAATGGGTGGCTAAGCAACATAAAGTGGCCATACTTTGTGAGTCGGTCAACCACCACAAAAATCGTATCCTTCCCCTTTGCTTTCGGTAATCCACCAATAAAATCCATGGAAATATCCGTAAAGATGGTGTCAGGAATAGGTAGGGGTTGTAACAGGCCCGGGGAAGCTACATTTTCGTGCTTGGCTCTCATACACAAATCACACTTTCGGAGGCCCGGGGAAGCTACATTTTCGTGCTTGGCTCTCATACACAAATCACACTTTCAGAGCAACTGTCGTACCATTTTTGAGATTCCTTTCCAATAAAACATTCCCTTTACTCGTTGAACCGTAGCGTGTACCCCTGAGTGTGACCCCCCATTAGTGATTCATGACAAAGCTTCACTATTCCTTCTCTCAATTTCAAGTCACGACCCACCACCATCTTATTTTTTTGGTTAACCAATTATCGTTCCATGCATAGCCATTAACTACATTACCATTTTTTTTATCTTATCTGCGAACTGTTGCACATCTAAGTTAGATTCTTGGCTCATAATCACCTTCTGTAACAATAACGGTTCCAAGGTAGAAAGAGACACGGTGAATAAGGTGGTCCCGTGTACTCGAGACAACGCATTAGTCGCCAAGTTTTCTTGACCCTTCTTGTACTCAATGGAATAACTGTAACCCATAAGCTTCGCCAACCATTTGTGTTGCAATGGTGTAGTAACCTTTTGGGTTAAAAGATGCTTCAGGCTCCTTTGATTAGTACGAATGATAAAGTGTCCCACAATAAGATAATGCCATTGTTTGACAGCTAATAAAATAGCGAGAAGTTCTTTTTCAAAGACCCATAGGGTTTGTTGTTTTGGTGAGAGAGCCCTACCGATGAAAGCAATAGGGTGTTTTTCTTGCATGAGTACCACTCCTAACCCCTAACCCGATGCATCTGTCTCTACTATAAACTCTTTTGAGAAATTAGGGAGAGCTAAATCTGGAGCTGCTAAAAGGGCGTGTTTGAGTTGTTCAAAGGCGGCTTGGGCCTCACCGCTCCATCTAAAGGCATCCTTTTTTAATAGATCCGTGAGCGGCTTTGCAATTAGGCCAAAGGAACGTATGAACTGCGTATGAACCGCCTATAGTACCCTCTTAAACCCAAAAACCCACGTAATTGCTTAAGCGTCTTTGGGGGCGGCCAATTTTGGATTGCCTCATTCTTTAATGGGTCTGTTTTCACGCTGTCTTTCGATATAATATGGCCCAAGTATTCCACAGCTTCACCCCCGAACACACACTTAGATTCTTTTGCGAATAACTGATGTTCTCTCATGAAGAGTAAAACTTTTCTCAGATGTTGCTCATGTTGACCCATATCACGACTATAGACAAGTATATCGTCAAAAAAGACAAGTACCCCCTTTCTTAATAGTGGACGAAATACATGGTTCATTAATGCTTGGAAGGTAGAAGGAGCGTTCGTGAGGCCAAACGGCATAACTAAAAATTCATAATGACCCTCGTGTGTTCTGAACGCCGTTTTGTGAATATCTTCGGGATTCATTCGGACCTGATGATATCCTGATCGCAGATCCAACTTTGAAAAGATTGTTGCCCCTCCAAGTTCATCCAATAGTTCTTCAATTAGAGGTATGGGAAACTTATGCTTTATGGTTGCCTCGTTTAACCGACGGTAATCCATACACATCCGCCATTGTCCGTCCTTTTTCACTAGGACAACAGGGGCAGCAAAATCACTCCTACTGTTACGAATGATACCTGTGTCTAACAGCTCTTGGGCGGTTTTCTCAATAATATCTTTTTGTACAGTGGGATATTTGTAAGGGCGTTGGCTAATGGCTTTCGTGCCCTCCTTAAGTGTGATTTTGTGATCAAACCGTCTCTTGGGCGGTAGCAATGTGGGAACCTGAAACACATCTTCAAACTCTTTAATGAAACATTGCCAACCCGAACTGTCTTTTTCAGACAGAATTCTTGATCCCCTTGTAAATTTAATAGAGCTATTAGCTAGGTGCATGCTAAATAAGTACACCCCACCATTAGTCGACTGCTTCTGTAGCATGGAACCCATTTTCTCTAAAGAAAACATTGAAAACTTATTATTTTGTATACCCTTCAACATACAAGCTACACCATCAACAGTAAATTCCATTGTCATATTTTTAAAGTTCCATATGCTATCATTAAGAGGTAGAAGCCACTGAACACCAAGAATCATATTATAATTATCCAACGGAACGAGTAAAAAGTCTGTGGTAAACCAGTGACCTTGCATAGCCCATTGGAAACCATTACAAATTAGGTTGCTAGTAAGATGCTTACCATTGGCCACGCCAACATGAATAAGTGGAATATCACTTATTGGACATTGAAGCTTCTTTACTAGTTTGACATCAATAAAGTTATGCGTGGAACCAGAGTCAATAAGAATGTGTAGCTGTCGGGTACCCATCACCCCTTGAATACGCATTGTGGAGAATGATAGCAACCCTGTCATCGCATGTATAGAAATCAATGGTTCCTTTTGCTCTACTTCTACTTGTACATCTTCAACCCTATCGTCCTCGTCCTCCACTTCAATGAGAAACGGTTGTTTAGAACTGCACTTATGACCTGGTACAAATTTTTCAGTGCACCAGAAGCACTCCCCTTTTGACCTCTTAAGTTCACGTTCCATACTTGAGAGACGTCGGGGATTGGTAACAGTGTTTTTGGTGGTCACACTTGCTATGCGATTGGGAGGTGTTGGTAAAAGAGGTAATTTAGTAGCATTAGTTGGGGGTGTAACCTTGGCGGCGTCACGGTTTGTCTTGGAAGATCCCCCTGTTTTTACTATCTTCGAATTGACATCTAAGTTATCATTATTGAGGGCTTCAACTTTTGCTAACCCATAAGCCTCATGTAACGTTTTGGGTTTAAACATCTTTACAGGACCCCTAATTTCGGGCTTAAGGGCTTTAAGATAGAGGCTAACAGCTTGGGTTTCACTCAAAGTTACCTTATTTAGTAGCGAATCAAAGGCAGTGTTGAGTTCCTGAAGTGTACCTGTTTGATTGAGCAAAGCCATCTCTTCCAAAGGGTCCTCAAACATAGCATTAGAGAAACGGGTCGAAATTGCTCGTACAGTCTTCCCACGAGATTTCAGATACAGTTGCCCCGCGTGTAGGCATGTAAGCCCTGTGCCATTGTATCGCATCTCCTTCCAGATGAATAAGAGCATGTCTAAGCTTCATCCCATCTAGGGTCTCGTCAATCTCAAAAAAGTGTTGACAACGATGTACCCATGACTCCACATCTTCGCCCGAAAACTTAGGAAATTCAATCTTCCCGACCCGTATGGTTCGGTTACCCCTAGACTCTGCACCGCCACTCGAGGAGAAAGAGCCCGATGTAAACCCGTCGCCGCTGCCTTGACCTGATTTATTCTACACCTTTAAGATCTTTAGATCTTTTCTTGCTGTTTGGCTAATTGTTCTTGTTGCTTCATTAGCACCGAGAGAGCAGCTTGAAGCTTGAATCTCTGAGATTGCCTTATCGTGATTCTTGAGTGTAGTCTCAACCTTCTAATTGCGAGTATTCGTCATGGTAACGAGGGGAAATCCGATGGCTCTGATACCCTTGATAGGGTTTTACCAGAGAAAAGAAAAGAATCTTATAAGAGAAGAAAGATCTGATCAAATATAGTGCCTTCTTTTATTCATACGATCCACATATATAGAGAATCACGTTACACTAACACCCCTTGCATAATAGAAAAATAACATAACTAACCTTAACCTAAGTATCAAATATATAATGTAACATATACTGTGGTGATTAATATTATAGAATGAATCGGTGTGGTGAAACCATTTGTCTACGACGATGAAGGAGAAACTTATATGGATATAGATATAGATATATAGGGATAGATAGAAGAAGATATATTGATTGATGATATGATAAATCGGGTGGGTTAATATATTTGGGTTTAGATTCTCATTTTGGGTTGTGTTGCATAGTCCGTGTGATGAAATGAAGATGATAAAAGGAGCAAAAGAAATGAATAATTCTATAACTTTATTTTTGTTAGTGGAATTACAAAGGTGATTACATTACATAGCTAGTCGAATAGTTCACTACATTATATAACCTTTTGGTCATAGCACTACATAACCTTTTGGTCATAGTTGGTTACACTCCGGTGTCATTATTCCTAACTTTATTTTTGGCTTAACTGGATGAAAACTTGAAGTAGCTGGTAACTTACATGACATAACTCAAAAACAAAGGTGGTTACACTACATAACTAGTCGAGTAGTGGGTTACATCACATAACCTTTTGGTCATAGTTGGTTACACTCCGATGTCATTATCCCTAATATATGTCATATATATGTCATATATATATAACTAATGTGACTCAAAGTTACATGGCTTGTACTTGACATATTGAGCTTGTTGTTGTCATATAATTTCATGAGGCTAACCATTACCTGAATAAAAAAATATAGTGTATTATTCCATTATATTATGTATATACTAATATACAGATGTACAAGTTCTTATAGCACATAATAATTTTTACCAATTTTCATTTTAACTCTTTAAAATTTCTATCTCTTAACTTTTGCCTCACAACAAAATTTTCATTTTCATTTTCTTGACACTATACTTTTAGGTTCTCATGTTTTCATCGAACAACTTTTATGCAGTTATGGTTTTACTTTTAAACATTTGGTTTTGATTATTGTCATCCGTCTTTTTATATATATAATGTTTTTAACATATAATAACTTTCATAATCATTACGTCTTACGTTCATGTAACATATAAAGCATTAATATAGTTATTGTTTATGCTTTATACATCTTATTATTCTTTACATATTTTTTATTGTTATTGCTACATGTTTAGCTGTCTTTTTTAAATTTGGGTTCATATATTTGACATAAATTTGGGTCTAAAACTTTGTCATGTAAAAAGTGTATTTCACGGCAACGCGCAGGTACAATAACTAGTTATCCACTAAGATGTATTACGTCTTACGTTCATGTAACATTTAAAACATTTCATGTAACATTTAAAACATTAATGTAGTTATTGTTTATATTGATTATATCTTATGATTCTCGTCCAATTTAGTATAATAATCCCTTTGGCTTTATTAACCTTCGTATCCCAAAGGGCTTCCTCTTGTTTAAACATCTTCTCCAGTTTTTCACTAAGTACCATGTCCAGATCCTTTTGACCAAGTAATGCTTCAATCAGCATCTTCCACCAACTATAATATGAAGCGTCAAACTTTTCAATAACAAATTTCCCGTCTTCAGCCATAATGGCAAACGAAAAATAAATAACCAAAGTTACCCGGCTTCAACATAGTTGATTAACACCCGTCAACAAGAATCAAACAAGAAAAACCAATAAGAACAACCAAATAATCTTCCAAACAATCAGACAACACCACCAGAAAACCCAAAACGGGAACCCTAATCCGAGTTCCACTCCGCAGCAGATGACAGCAGCAATAGGCTGCAAACAACGGCCGCTGTTTGGTGATGTAATAACAGCAGAACAGCTGCAAACCAGCTCAAGAACTGATCTGACTGAACAAGAAAACAGGCAAACAGCAGCGAGTGCTAAAAAAGCAGCTTACAGCAGCAAGAACAGAACAGATGAAATCAAAAAACGAACAGAAGCAGCAATCGAATTG
Organism: Erigeron canadensis; assembly: GCF_010389155.1. Classification (NCBI taxonomy): domain Eukaryota; kingdom Viridiplantae; phylum Streptophyta; class Magnoliopsida; order Asterales; family Asteraceae; genus Erigeron; species Erigeron canadensis. The sequence continues at coordinate 12,057,865 of NC_057766.1, forward strand.
AAATAATTTCAACAGCAGCAACAATTGAACATCAATCAGCAAGTCCTAATAAGAGCAGCATACAGCAGCAAGAACAGAACAGATCAAAAAACACGAATAGCAGCAACAGAAGCAATCGAATTAAAATAATTCGAACATCAGCAGCAAAAATCGAATTTCAATCGAACTAATCTCAGCAACCGTGGCTCTGGTACCACTTGTTAGTAATCGTATCTAATAAACAATGCAAACTTAATTGCACTGTTAATAACCCCAAGACCTGTCCGCAGAAAATCAGGTTGCACAACGGAGCAATAAAGAAGAAAATAAAAAACACGAGAATATAACGTGGTATCTCACACAAAGTGTGACTTAATCCATGGCCGCAACTAGTGAATTTTATTGATGCTCAGTACAATCATTGAAACTACTATAGAGAGGAATATATATATATATATATTAATATATATGTATATAGAGATATATATAGAACAGCTAGGGTAGATTAATCTTGGTCCCCAAGAAACCTAATTAAAACCGACCTTAATTAAGGCTTATTTAGAAAACTAGCCCTAATTAAACAGGCCCAAGCAAGGGACTTCACACCCAACACAATAAACATAACAACCTTCTCTATTTACGGATTGATAGCCAATGCACAACCTTATATGCATGCACTAACATCTTAGATATATCCCTGAGGGCTATGTTTATCAGTGCCCTTCCGATAAACCCAAGATGTCCTACCCATTTATCTAATTTAAATAGTTAGGTTTGTAAGCTTATCCGCACATTTCACCACCTTACTATCAGGTATGTACATGCTTTCTCGTACTTTTTCCTTTCTTGTAGTTATAGAATATTACAAATACAGCTAAATATTTCTAAAGGTACTGAAGTGACGTATTTACTAATATAAGTACCATTCTTTTTTTTTCCCAATAATATGGGTTATATCATGACAAAAACCGTCTATTTTGAGTATAAAAAATACTAGATAGTTGTTTTACGCCACGTTAAGCGGTTTGGTACATGTGGACATGCCACCTAAGAATCTACTTGGCCTCTCTTTATAAATAAATAAGGAATTAAATAAAAAGAGAAAAGAAGATAAGATGCATATGGTCTCATTCTCTTACTACTTTGCACAAATACAAACATTCAGTTTTACAATTCCCTCTCTCCGCCACTGTCAACCGCCGCCCCGGAAAAACAGGGTACACCCCAAAACATCACGAAAATCATCCCCACAACCCATCAAAACCAATCTTCTCTTTTGCTTGTATTTTGTACAAATTTTACAAAGTGTCGGCCATCTCCACCACCACACCTCCGGCAGCCGCTGTCACTCTCTCTCTCTCACACACACACACACACACACACCGCAGTCACTACGCCATAGATTATATATATCTACCATATATTACTTTTTTGTTCTTGATAAAAAATAAAAGATTATATTATTTATTTTTCCAGATTTCTTGTTTATTAACTTCAAATTGATGTTTGTATGTCATTAAGAAAAGTAGATTTGGAATTGAATTTATAGGGGCTGGATTTTTGTTGAAATGACTTCAATGGATTGCGTTATAGCAATTGAATTTGACGATTGAATTTTGAAGATATTAAATTGGGTTACAGAAAAATGAGAATGAATGAATTTGCAGTTGTTATTGTTATTTGATTTTCACTGAAAAGGAAAATAAATAGGATGCTAATTTGTAGTTATATCTTATTTGATTAAATGACAAAGCTAGTCAACTCTAACTTCATCCCGGCATCCCGCCCTTTTTTGGTGAAGCGAGAGTCAGATGTCCAGGCTCTAGAAACACCTTGCCTACACAGACAACCACCAACTGACTAAAACCGGATAGCGGCTTTAGTCACTATATAAATATTTGATTCGTCACGATAACACCCACTATATGCGGGGGGAAAAAAACCGCTCGCACTCAGAATAATAAAAATGGCACTCTTCCATACCTTTAAAACTAATTAGCCCTAAAAAATAACATGGCAAATATAAAATAGAATGTACTTAATTAGTATAAATATCAAAAGTAAAAAGCATCCAATTTGTACCTTTTTGCCCTCTTCGGGTCAACAAGAGCAAGCTCAGCAATCTTGGCAGCAGACATAGCTTTCTTAGCATCAGCAGCGGGTGACTCTTCCAGCATTTCTGGTTTGATTGTAGTAGACCCATCCATTGACTGACTGTGCTGATGCCTAACTCTAGGCCTATCATTTGAGCTCTCAGGCCCAGGCATCAAATCAGCAGCTGAAACCTGGACACCAGATGGTTCACCTGCTTGAAATGCAGACGTTGCTGATGAAGTGTTAAACTTATCCATATCAAGATACATGGAAAACAAATCTTCTTCAGTCTCATCGGAAAAAGAAGGTCCTTCAAACCCACCAACAACACCAAGATCACTATCGAAGCTTATATCATCCGGTAGAGTCAAAATCTCAGAATGAGCCCGTCGATGGCCCATATTCCTAGGTGGGTTATCAGGCATTCTGCTAACGTCATGACTAAAACGACCCGTATCAGAATTCATTCCAAGACCAGCAACAAATCGACTGGGTTCAATAGTGCCAGTTGGTCCAATGGGAGGCAACGTAGTTGACCCTAATGGCTCCGATTTCACCAAATGCCTACCCGAAGGCGGAAGTAAACTCCCACTTGGGTTCAAACACTTCTCTTTCTCCATATCCAAACCCTAACTCAAATTTCAGCAAAAATTCTTACTTTTATCTTCAAACTGAAACCCTAAAAAAAACCCAATAAGAAATACTTCAATCCAATCCAAAACCGGTAAATAATTAGTAAGTTGATAACTATTAGTACGTAAAAAAGATATATACAAGTGAAGGAAAACAAGTAAAAGATCTAACTGGACTTAAAATGGAAAGAAAGATTAACATCATTAAGCAAGAATTCTTGAATGTCATAAAAATACAAAATAATGGTAAAGAAACTTACATAGAATGTGTGATGGGTATTGTAATTTAATGTAATGTAATTGTAGATCTCTGTTGTATTGAAACTCGATTTTCAAAAGAATATGTGAGAGACAGAGAAAAGAAGATTGTAAGAAAAGGTTCCGTGGGTATAGCTACTCGGTCACATGGGAGTCAAATGCTACACGTAATGAAAATTGTAACAATATGATTTAGGCTAGCAGGAGAAATGCTTCATCATAAAGCCCTTCCAGACACTTATTAAATTTAAACCCTAACTTTTTAAAATAAAAACTAGAAGAGTCAGGGTCGCCGGCTTTTTTGGCAGCCCTTTCTAGAAGCATCTTTTGACAAATGTTAATTTAGTCATTAAGGGGTTTTTTCCCATATTCACATGGAGCAAGGCTTCTTCATAATGCCCTTTTTGTGGGCCAAACATGTATTTTTTATTTTTTTGTTTTATGTTTTGTTTAACAAAACTTTGGAATCTTGCATGTAACCGTTTGGAATCTTGCACAACGTTTCTTTTTTTTAAGCGTCTTGTAAAACACGTCTGGAGTATTTTTTTTTTAATCAATAAAGCCCCTTGAGGCAATGTACATGGCTTTATAAGGCTTCTTGACAAAAAAAAAGGTAAAATAACGCCTTGCTCCGGATGGCCTAGCTCATAAGTTTGGTAAAAGAATTTCACAAGATGGGTTCTTTGATTTTGTTTGTATATTTTGTTTGTATATTTATCCACTAATATATGGTAGTTATCGTGTTTGATGAATAAGTTATTAGAGCTATGTTTTTTTTAAATTTTATAGAGAAGAGATTGAATAAATTAGTAAACAAATTAATTATATTAAGAAATTCTTTTTTGGTGTGATAGGTGATCAATATGATGTGGATTAATGATAGTTGATATGTGATACAACTAATCAAATAATGATAATATATAAAATTATTCATATAATTTTTTTGCCAACTTATTTAAAAAAGTTTTGTTTGTATCCATCATACTAGATTATTATCAGCGTAATACGTGAAAAACATATATAACTAATGATATGTTTTATAATATCATAAGTTAAAAAATATTTAATCAAATAAGAATTAAACCACTAAAAAAACATGAAGTTACATTAGTGGTCATTTAAATTTCGGTTAACAGTGATCAGACAGTTGAAAAATGAATACATCATTTATTAGAGGTTTTGCTGAGCAAGGTTTTTGTTTCTTTAGATGTATTTCATTCATCCAAATGTGTCTGTATTGTCATTGTACTTGTATTTTAACGTCTTTCTCGAATAATTTAGTTATACAATAAAATTGTTAAGCAACTTAATCAGGGTCGTCTCATGAATTGTATAGGTCCAATAAATATAAGGATCTTTAATAAAATAAAAATTATACTAAATGAAAGGTATTGTGGAAATCTTTTTGTTTATTTATATTTGTTAAGCTCATAATAGTGATAACATATGCAAACAAACTAACCGAATTTTATATGGACAAGTTCTTCTATACTAAAATAAAAAAAAAACATATTTAAAAGCTTATCGATATCATTTAAGTATTATCTCGTTATAAACAAATATCTTTTTCATAAAGAGAAACTTCAAACAGAAACATAATATCTAACTGTAATCGTCGGATATTATAATATGAATATTTAATATTAGCAAACAAATAAATGAACTTTTGGGCCTTTAAACAAAACTAGCCCCTGTTTGTTTGTGAGTGTTAAACACTCTCAAATCCGGCCCTGAACTTAATTATATATATATATATACTAGCACGTTACCCGCGCAATGCGGCGGTAGTCGTGGCGGCGAGGATGTGGTGGTAGATGCGACTATTTGTGGTAGATGAGACGTCGATTGATGTAGATTATTAATGGGGACATTTTAAAAAATAAAGGATTGATAATATAACTTAATCATTAATGTTAAGGGATAGTGTAAGAAAAAATATTTTAGTGCTAAGTAAAAATATTACATATCTTAAGGGTGGTAGATGAAAATATTACATTGAAGGACATTTTAGATATTTTCCCTCATGTAACTTTCAACATGGGGGTATTTTTTATAATAAATAGTATAGTTTAAGGGTGGTAAATGAAAATATTACATGGAAGGGCATTTTAGACATTTCCTCCAGTGTAACTTTCAACATGGGGTATTTTCTTTAATAAACAGTATAGATATATATATATATATATATATTGCATGTTATTTTAATCTATGTTAAAATTACGCTTGGTATCATTGCAATTTTTATACAATTATTTTTGTGATATATATTTGTGATAGCTTATTATAGACTCCATATTTATTTTTTAGTCCAAAACATTGATTTAATAAAAACGATATATGATAAAAGTCTTATACAAAAACCTTGTAACCAAATTTTATTCGTAATATAATAAAAATCCTATACAAAAATATAACTTAATAAAAACGTATTACATTAAAAAAGAAAATTTTATTGTTAAAAAATTAGAAATTAATTTTAAAGATAAACAATGACGTAAAATATAAAAATATTAGTTTCCATAACTATATCATTAAATAAAAACATTAGTTATTACTATCTAAAAACTTGAATAAGAAAATAATAATAATTAAAATTAAATCAAAAAAGTTAAATCAGGTATATGACATCATCATTTGATCTAAATGACTCTAATTAAAAGTTGAACTTGATCTAAGGGTTCATACTTCTCCAACTATGAATTAAGGTTTCTTTTTTATATATATTTTGAAATTATAAATAAATACTACGGATTGACATATAATATTGATCAATTTATTTATAAGCCCCCCCCCCCCTCCCCGATTTTTCTTCTCCTCCACTCCCCTCCCCTAATGCTAGGAGCACCTCGCCACCCCTCCCCTCCCCTCCCCACCCTTTTCTATTTAATTTTTTATCTATTTATTTTTAAAATTAAAACATTTTATTTAATAATTAAAACTAATACAATATTAAAAATAAAACAAACAGCAAAATAAAACATCAAACTACAATATTAAACGAAACGACAACACAATACATAAATGAACTAGCGATCGATGCCCGGGATGAATGTGCGATGAATATGGTCAATGAGATCCATCTTAAGATCTTCGTGAACGATTGGGTTATGTATCTCTGCCAGACGTTCATCTGATAGTTGTGGCGCAACGGGGGGATCTGGAATGTAATCAGGATTTATAGCGTGGTCCTTGTCTTTTAAAATCATGTTGTGAAGAATACAACACCCATACATGATCTTACGGATGAGGGTTTCTTCCATTTGTCGTGCCGGTTCTCTAAGTATTTTCCATATTTTTTTGATAATACCAAAAGCTCGCTCCACATCCTTCCTTGCAGCCTCCTGTGCCTTAGCATATCGAATCCTTTTCTCACCGGTTGGATGAGAAATCGTTTTCACAAACATCGCATATCTTGGGTAGATCCCATCCACGAGATAATACGGGTACTGATATTCGGTTCCATTTACAGTGAAAGGAACTAACGGTGCTGTGACGTCTTCAAAAAGATTGAACAAAGGAGATTGGTTCAACACATTAAGTTCGTTGTTTGAACCGGCAACACCAAAGTATGCGTGCCAAATCCAACAATCCTGTGACGTAACTGCTTCAAGTGATATCGTCGGCCCATGATGCTCACCTCGCATGTACTGACCACGCCAAGCTACTGGACAATTATCCCAAGCCCAGTGTGTACAATCAAGACTCCCTATAAACACATTTATTAAACCGAAAATCCCTTTTCCTAATAAAACAGGATCCCAAAAAAAGCCCCCTTCAACAATCTGCCACATGGCAGCTGGCCCGTATGTTTCAAAAACCCCCCCACACAAACCGAGTTTTATCTACCCTTCCTAAATCTCTTTTCTTTTCAATTTTTTTCTTATTCTTATCACCTCTTATTCTTTTCTCTTATTTTCTTTTAGATCCAGATTTTGAATTTCTATAAACATGACAATAAACAAACTTTTTAATGAATTACCTAATATTAAATTCGGATCATTCAGTGAGAACATCAATTCGGATCTCGATCAGTGACGAACAGAATTAAAGGTGCATGTTTTATTCGATTAGGTATGTCAATCTATCTGTATCTATCTATATTATGGATGAAATAAAATTTTGGGATGATATAAATTTTATTGATTCATAAAAACTGTTATATTAAGGTGCGATGATATAAATTTAGTTGATTTATTAATGTTGTTGATTTATAAATTGAGGAGTTTTAGAAAACATGGATTCAAAACAATGATATCACGCAAGGTTCAGATATTAAAGATTTATACTTTTTGGGTCCAATTAAAAAAAATTTTATTAGATAATTAGTTACAGATTTCAAAATATTCAAGATTTATATTTATATTTATATTTATACTATTATCATTACATTATCTGTATTTTAAAAATTTTTTTATCTAAAAGTCAGATTAATTAGTTACAGATTTCAAAATATTCAAGATTTATATTATATTATTATCATTATCTGTATTTAAAATTTTTTTTTTCATATATCTGTTTTTTGAGTTAAATTCATTGTAACTAACTTTTTGATAAGTTTAGGTTAAACTCCTATATATATACTGACATTTTTGCAAATCATCCTCATTACGACTTCTATATTTCTTTTTGATATTAAAAGCAATAACTCCTATGGCTGCTGAAAACATGTCACTCGTCAGTGAAATCAATGGTGAAGACCAACCATGGAAATTGAAAGTGAAGATCATAAGGCTGTGGAAATAAACTTTCACCAACAATCCTCATGTGGTCTTAAGTATTGACATGGTGTTGATTGACGAGCAGGTAATATTAATATCAAAAATAAAAAAAATATTTTTATAAATTTGTTGTTTCAATTATTATATGAAAATGGTTTTTATTAACAATGCAGGGATCAAGGATCCAGGCTACGGTCAAACATAAGTTGATTCCGAAGTTTTTTGCCTTACTAGAGGAAGGAGGGGTACGTGTTATCTCAAACTTTGGGGTAGGGGAGAATAAGGGGAGGTTTCTACTCACAAGGCATCCGTGCAAGATCAATTTCTACCCTAACACCAGTGTTAGATTGTCTAACGACTAGGCTGGTCTGGATCAGTCATTTCACCTGCTATCTTTTGATGATATTCTGACAAAGAACATCGAACCTGTGTATTCCTTTGGTACGTACAAACTAATCTCTTATCTTATGCTCTTTTTATTGATAATACGTTGATATAAGAAAACTATTTCAGATGTCATTGGCGAAATTATTCATTGCGAGGATACCAAGGTTATGACCACGAAAGGAAAGGAAAGGCATGTCAAAAATCTCCAGTTACAAAATGAGGGGTACGTGTGCTATTTATTATATGTTGTATTTATTTTTTTAAAACTGGATGCAACTATGTTTCATATATAAGAACACAAAGTAGGAGTTTATATGTTTCCTTTTTTCTATCAGCGGAATGAAGTTGAACTGTGCTCTGTGGGATGAGCATTCCACAACTTTGGACAACTTTTTGGCGGATCCAAATAGGGAGGATGGACGTATCTTCATGCTGGTCCAGTTTGCTAAGATCGGTGAACGGGAAAGTAAGTGACTGACTGATCACCCCACTCTGTTCAAACCTGTCTTTATTGTACTTAATTATTCTTTCCCTTGACAGACGAGACACAAATCTCAAATTCCTTGTTTGGCTGCAAAGTGTGGATTAATGCTGATTTACCTGCCTTTACAGAGTTTAAGGAAAGGTATAATTTATTTTCCCAACAATTAATGTTGTGGTTTTAATAATATATATGACAGTTTGAAATACATGTATAAATTGCACTATAGTTTTAAGATTACATCATACATGTATAATATTCATTGTTCATCTTATATATGTATGCGTACTCATGACATATGTATATTCTTAGGTTGCTCATTGTCAATGTTGAACCAGCAGAAGATAGGATACTGTCTGCAAGCACCGTTTACTCCAATCTAGGAGACTACTAGCAACGTTTTGAAGTGAAGAGCATTGATGAGCTTGATGACATCAAAGAGGTACTAACATGCTTTCTGTTGTGACAATAGCCTTGAGCGGTTGCACCTTATTATATATGTCAACTTTAGTGTCTTCACATGATCCATTAGGTTCTGGGTCTAACAGTTTGCGTAGTAAAATTTAGGGATCGGTTTTATTTGGGAGTCTCTTAACTTTTTTAAGAAAATTTTGACCTTGAGAGTTCTGAAATCCTGGTTACCGGCTTGGTATAGCCATATAGGTTATCCTGGGTAAACGATATTATACCGAGCCACCTTGGTTATGTAATAAACATTGAAATGTGGTTTTCAAACACTTATAGTGCCATCATAGCCTCCTAGGAACCTATTGTCCTAGGAGGAACCTGTTGTCAGATGAATGTGAAACGTCGTGTGGCATTTTTAGTGACATGAGATTTGATGAGTTGGTCAGAATGTGTGTTTTTTTTTCTTTAATAATTGCTTGATGCAGTTCATTTTAGTGACACTAAAAGATTTGTCTTAAACATCTTGTAGCCTCATAGGAACCTGCATTTTAGGTTATTATGTGATCATTGCTTTAAATTATGCTTTCCAAGATACAATTTCAATTCAGAAAATACATGTCACAACTAACATATGATATATGTTATATCTGATGCACTAAATTTAGGTTTATATACCCTTACCAAACTTCAGTTATAACCTGCGTACTCCTCATTGTGTTCATATTTTGTCTTGGTTAATTCTTGTATACATCGGCCAGGCTACTGGTTGTATTGTGGTGGCCACCGTTATTAGGATTCAGGCCGAAAATGGCTGGTACTATCATGTGTGCTCAAAGTGCTCGAAAAAGGTTGAACGTCTTTATGAATTGGTAGATGAGAATTCAAGTAATGAGGGTGTTGCAAGGTTTGAATGCGCTAAATGCGGGGTGATCACTGATGTTTATCCCAAGTAAAACCATGTTACAAGTTATTTACTTTATTTAGTTTGAACTTAGACTACTAATCTTTGTTGCCTCTGTATATAGTTAATGTTCACCTATTGAATTCCAAGATTAAGCTTCAGGTGCGAGTTCAGGATGCCACTGGTTCGAGCTTATTCGTTTTGTTTGAGCATGATGTCACTGGATATGTCAACAAACATGCGTCACAACTCATCAGCTGTAACACCCGAACTAAGGCGGAACAATAAGATGTACAGAAAGTCGAGTATTCAAAACAAAGGATTATAAATAACATTCACCATAGTTTTATTTGATAAAAGAATTTACAAATGTAGAAGCATGTAAACCAATTTCCAAGTACAAATGCGTCCACCGTAATTGAGTATTAAGTTCACGAAACAAATAACAAGCACATGAAGTAGTATACTACAATGATCAAGACGGATTCCATTGCCCATCACAAGGTTTGATCTTTGATTCCAAAGTGCAATGCAAATAATCATTAAGCATATAAATCCTCAAAGCTTAAGCTTATTTCCTGAAAAGCATGAAGAAAAAGTGTCAACTACGAAAACGTAGTTGGTGAGTTGATGGCGTATCCACACTACGCTACGTAGGGCCTGCCAAACAAACAAGTGCTAACCCGTAGCGCTACGAAAGAACCTGTGTGTGAAAGGCGCCCAGCTGGAAATAATACTCAAATAAAGAAGAGATTACCTAAATCTATTCTTCCCTAGAATAAGGACGATCGGTTCCAACTAATTTAGGAAGTTAAATCTATTCCTAAAAACGGGGAAAACCTATCTACAAGGGAGTTTTTCCACCCTATGAACTCTCCGTCCTATATAAAGGAGACGGGACGAGATGAGAAATACATATAACACTCCGGCTTTGATTGGCGTAAAGAGGCTTACACTCTACCTTCAGGGAATCGCTAATAATCAGAGCCACAAACCTCCCCCATCCATCCCTAGCGTGATCCGGTGCACAAACATTGGCGCCATCTGTGGGACCCCGCATTTTGATCCTGAAAAAAAAAACACCACATAAACCTGTTCTTTCTTGTACCGAATCAAGGCTAGGAAAATGGCTGACGTACCACCAGGTTTCGAATCACAAGTTCAGCGATCGACTGGAAACAAACCTGTTAGGAACACCCCATCCATTTCTGGACCAGCAATTGCAACACCTGCTGGCGTAATGGACAAACAGGCTCCCTCGTTGAAGGCGGCACAGAGCGCACTACCCAAACACCCGAAGGCCGCGGTAGATTTTCACAGGGATTCCCGACAAGAAACCCAATGTTGTTTGACCTTGATTATATCATCAGAAATTACGGTCATATCCGACAAACTATTAGCCATCTTAGGAGAACCGAAGCATTGGGCTGCACCAGCAGGGTGCTAGATTTTGATGGTGAGACAGATGACGATTATGATGCAGAAACTCCACCAAGAGAACTTCGGAGATATCCTAGAAATTCAAGATCTCGAACCGGAGCCGAATACGGCTTTGACCTAGGTAGCGGGGGCCTCTCACGCCAAGATCCTCGAAGTCACCTAGAAGGAGGAAGGCCCGAGGGCCCCGAACACAGGGACTTGCCCCCAGAAGGAAGGATTCGAGACGACACCCACACTAGGGGTACAGGACCTGAGGATCAACGTCCCGAAGTACCTAGGGGACAGCCCGTTCCAGATCGAAACCCGCAGCACACTACGGAAAATCCCAGAGATAACAACAATGGCCCATCACGGGGTACGCCTCGAAGTCATAACATCCCTTCGGGAGCAAACACAGGACCTTCGGGCCAAACCTACCAGGAACCTCCGGGTTACACCTATCAGAGACCTCAGGGGCTAACCATCACAGGACCTTTGGACCAAACGTATCAAGGCTTATATAACTAAGGATACGCGGGGCAGGGTTATGGAAACACGAGCGGCCCACAATATCATCCCCAGCCATATGGCAATCAGGCGGTGGGGCCCTTACATCAGTATTTTGCACCCCAATTTGCAACGCAGACCTTCGGGTCGGCACCAATTCCAAGACCATATGGGCCCCAGAACTGGGGGGCCACAACGTACCAAAATGCCCTAGAACTCAGCATGGTTGGAGGGAGCGTCGAAAACTCACCCTTCGTCGCTTGGATACAAAGTTACCCCCTCCCAACAGACTTGAAATACCCTTCCCACCTTAGGACCTACAAAGGAAAAAGCGACCCGGATGATTTCCTGGAAGCATTCGAGGGGGTGGCAGAGATGAAAGCATGGAACGTACCCATTGCGTGCCAAATGTTTAGGTACGCCTTCGAAGGGGATGACAGAGAATGGTTAAAGAGCGTGACGAAAGGGTCAATTGTTAGCTTCGACGACCTCAAGGAAAAATTCAGAGCCCGATTCAGTTAGTAGAAGAAACACAAGAAAATCCACGTGGCAGCCCACGGGATAAGACAAAGAGAGACGGAAAGCTGTAGATCGTTCATCGACAGGTTTACCAGGGAGACAGAGGATATAGTAGACCTCGCTGAGTCCCAAAGGATATCAGGACTAATTCACGGCCTTCGACACAAACCACTGGTAGAGTTCCTATATAGGGATCTTCCAAATACTTATGAGCAAGTCCAAAAGAGAACACATGTATTCTTAGATGCGAGGGAAATAGCTTCTAAAGGGGGCAATAGTCCCCCACATGACAAAGACGCTTTGGCAAAAAAGGGGAAATGGGGAAATGATAGAGAAAAACCTAAATATAGCCCGTACCAAAAGGAAGATAGGGGATTCCACAAGACTATTCTACCAGAACTGAATAAGACCCCAAAAGAAATCCTGCTCACCGAAAGCGTAGCAAAGAGTTTCTCCACACCACCCCGATTGAACCCAAGGAGCAGACGAGACACTTCCAAATACTGTGAGTTCCACCAGGACTACGGTCACGATACTAACACCTGCTGGCAGCTAAAGAATGCCATAGAAGAAGCTATTAGTGAAGGAAAGCTGGCACACCTGGTTAAAAGTGTGAGGCAACAAAACCCCAAAAAGGAGGATGAACAAGGAGAAAAGAAAAAAGGCCCAGAAAAAACTATCTATGCTATTTTGAAGAAAAAACCTGTGGAAAAGCGCCCGCTCCCAAAGATGTACCGGGGCGATGTAAGCAATATTTCATTTCCTTCGACATACAAGGTCTTCCGTGACCCACTGGTAATCACTGCCCTTTTGGAAATATCAAAAGTTAAGGAGATAATGGTAGACACAGGGAGTGAATGTAATGTGCTATACGAAGAAGCGTTCTGGAAGTTACACCTTGTGTCACGAATGAACCTCAAGAGGACAGACGCTTCAGTACAATGGGACAGGTAACCCCATGGGGAAAGCTATCGGTTAAGATGACTATTGGAGAGGGAAGGTGGAAGTGAACTGAGAAAATTAGTTTTCTGGTAGTCAATGGGACTTCCTCATTCCAGGCGATCCTAGGAAGACTTGGGATACAAAAATTTGAAATGATCCCATCTGTCATCCATGGCATGATCAAGTACCAATCGGACAGAGGCATCGGAACCTTAGTAACAAAGAACAAATAGCTATCTGAAGAAGGCCAGGATGGGCCACATTACCTGACATGGAGCGAAGGACCTTACCTAGGCCGCATGGATGGATACTAAACCACCTACCAAAGACAAGGCAATTTTAGTAAGGGAAAATCTTTTTAATCATTATCTTTTATTTTGAAAAGCCTAGAGGGTATGGTATGTAATCTCAAATGTGTTATTAAATAAAGGCTTATGTTCCTTTTATTTGTGTATCTCTCCTCGTATTTAAATGGAAGTGCATAGATTTGCGCATAAATTTAAAAAACATACAAGGATAAAGAGATACGACATTAATTCATATACGATGAAAAAATGGGGACACCCATAAATGCATAAAAAATCTCCGGGGAAATTTGCAAACGTCCGCCACAACGGACGTTGACATGTAAAGCATGCTAAGACAGTTCTCAAACCGCACATAGCATAAAGTACCTTGCTACGCATAGGTGGTTCCCAAACCATTTATAGCAATATATAATTTGCTTACCGATAAAAAAGGGTTTTGGTTCCTAGACCATGTAAAAATAAAAATGGTTTCTAAACCATATAAGAAAATTTTTCTTTCATGAAAAATTATATAAAAGCAAATGGCTCTCAAACCATACAAAAATGGTATGTCACACCACACAGCGGTTCGCAGATAGTACAACGCAAACCCAATCTGCTGCAAACAGTTACGCAAAAAACTGTAGACATCAGTCATAACCACCCTGCGTTATATTCACAACTGCAGCAATATAGGAGCTGCACAAAATATCCATAAACACAGCCATATAAGACTGTAGAAAGATGATAATTGTTTCAAATCCACAGGCACCATAGTTAAAAATGAAATTGTCTGAGTTGGCACATACGCCAAATACCAAGGCACGCAGGCCTGATCACTGGGGTCCTTCATTGTCTTCCGGTTGAATCACATCAGGGACAATCTTAAGCAAGTCTTCAACAGCAGCATGAGGGTCAGCAACAACTTTCTCCAAGAATGGAATAACAGCTTCCTTCCATTTGTGATCAGCTACCTCCAGCTCATGAGAGGCATTGGGGACAAAATCACCCCTGCATGTCAGGTCACACTTCCCCTCGGCTGAGAACTCCTCCAACACAGTGGACCTCTCATCAGCCCTCTCAGCAGAGGTGAAATCACCCAGAAGCTGCCCAACCTCATCACTATAAAGCAAGGACTTGCTCACATACGGGATCACCTCGGTCACTACCCTTGCTCTGTCAACCTTCAGCAAATCAACCTGATTACGCAGCAAACTGTTATTTTCCTTTTCTTGATCGATTTCTTTTTGGAGTTTGGCCAAAGATTCTTCATGGACAACGGCATCTGCCTTCAACATGTTCAGCTGCTGTTTCAAATTCTGAACCAAATCGGATGCTTCAACAGTGGTCACGAACCTGGCTTCCCTGGCTTTCAAATCTTCAATAGTGGCTGTCAACGAATGCACCTCCAAACTTTTAGACCTCAGATCAATAGCCATTCTGGTAAAACGCCTAGCAGCAACAGCATCAAGGTAAGCATGGAACTGGCGATCCTTTTTGAAAACCTTCAGGAAGGTCTCGTTGTCCATGTTGTCAATTTTCTTAACATCCTCAGCATTCATATTATCACCATTCAACCAATTCAGAATTTCTTGATCATGCAAAGCTGCAAAAAGAGAAAAACCAAGCAAGAATTTTGGGAAAATACAAGCATGTCAGGAGAATGAAGCCACTAAATAATACATAGCTATTGACAGAGTAAAATGATAATGAAGTAGGATACAGAAAAGTAGATACCAGTCTTAGGGGAAGAGGGCTTACGGAACTCAGCATCCTTTGCTTCATCGCCTACTTTCCTTCTTTTCAATCGACCTGCAACAGACTAAGGGACACTTGCACTTGGGGCTGACTTCTTCTTCTTCTTATCAGTAGCAGACACTTCAAGAACTTCAACATCAGAATAATCCACATTCAGGATTGGTGGGTTTGCAGCACTTTGCACCTTAGGATTGTCGTTATGGATGCCAGAAGATCCTGCATTTTGGGAAGGCGCATCAGCAGTACTACTTCTCTGCCCTTCAATGCGAGGCACAACAATAACCTCCTTCACTCCTTTCCTTACAAACTTTTTAAAAGTCATATCTGCAAAAACAGATATCAAAAACTAAAGTATTAACAAAAAAGAGGTAAAAAGGATGATGCGATACTTACCATCAATATTCACACCACCAGGCAGAGATGGTATCAGTTTGGCTTTATACAAAACAAAATCAGGATATGCTACAACTGTTATGGGATGCAACCGAATTTCTCGATACAATGCATCAACGGCATAGTCTAGGAAAGGGTTGTCATATTTGGCATGGACACACAGTAACTTTTTATCGGTGACAGACTCGTATTCCTTAGGGATTAACGATGATCTCATGAACACAAATTGACTTTTCCAGTCACGAATATCCAACCCACCCCTCTTAAAACATCCCGCCTTAGAGCGATTGCCCACTGTAGCCCAGTCACCAGAGGGGCAAGTTTGAACAAAGTACCTAAACAAATCTAATAACGGCTCTCCGCCATATGCCCTACACATCACCTCAAAGGCAATAATCCTAGACAACCCTAAAGGAGTGATGGTAGAAATATGGATTTCAAAAAAGTCAAGGACTTCAAGCATGAAAGCAGAAAAAGGGTACCTAACATTGCCTTCAGATATTGACTGCAAAATAAAAACCTACATACCCATCAGGAGGGGTCAAAACGGTGTCACCGTCTGACGGTATTTTAAACAGAGATATTTTACCAGGGAAAAACTTATCGACAAAAGCAGTTAGCTTTGATCGGATAATGGTGGACTCAGTAACTTTTATGCCCTCTTTCGACATCAGAACAGAGAAACGATGAACAAAAATAAGAATTAAAGGGAAGGAATGATGTACCTACTGCGATGACCGGAGATGACAAGGTCGGAAAAAACCCTAGGAAAAAAGGGATTTTGTTTTGAAAAATAAAAAAAGTGGAAAGTCGAAAATAAAATCTAAATGAAGATAAAAATCGGCTTTATATGGAAGGTTGCATGCTAATCAGGACCATCGAAATCGTGCCTTGAGATACGCGCCGAACTACCACTTTTAAAATACTGATTAACACCTTTCAAATCAAAGATTAATTAGGATTCAGACAATTTTCCATATAACCCCTGGTAGACACCAAAATTTAGAATAGTCCAAGGGAATGACCATTTGGCAAGAATCATCCCCTTGGACTGGGGGGGGGGGCTTGATGGCGTATCCACACTACGCTACAAAGGGCCTGCCAAACAAACAAGTGTTAACCCGCAGCGCTACGAAAGAACCTGTGTGTGAAAGGCGCCCAACTGGAAATAATACTCAAATAAAGAAAGGATTACCTAAATCTCTTCTTCCCTAGAATAAGGACGATCGGTTCCAACTAATTTAGGAAGTTAAATCTATTCCTAAAAACGGGGAAAACCTATCTACAAGGGAGTTTTTCCACCCTAAGAACTCTCCGTCCTATATAAAGGAGACGGGATGAGATGAGAAATACATATAACACTCCGGCTTTGATTGGCGTAAAGAGGCTTACACTCTACCTTCAGGGAATCGCTAATAATCAGAGCCACAAACCTCCCCCATCCATCCTTAGCGTGATCCGGTGCACAAACATGAGTGCATAGGTTTCTAAGTAAATCTCACTGCCTAAACATTTTCAACACTTAGAAAACAGGTTATTAGATATTAACATACCCAAACCATATGTCCGGCAGAATTCTCATCTCCAAATATCAAGTTTTCCAAATACCATGATGTCATTTCAAGACTTGGAAAAATACATGGTAACTTACAAAGTTCTCATTTGTCAAATCATCACGAGAGAAAAAGTATATATATCGATTAATCATATATCATACCAAAATCATTCGGTTATCAATATTTCAATGTCACCAATTTCAACAACTTTCAAAATTCCATATAGGGTCCAATACCCAAACCGTATGTTAAAACATAATATCCATCCATGAATAATATAAATTTCCCATTTAGCCAAAGGCATAATTTGATGATTAAATGCTTGAGCCACTACTAAGACCCTTTCACGTCCAAATAATGATAATAATAACTTGCCCCGATAGATTATGATATAAAGGCACATGCTGTCAATCATGTGCAATAATTAATAATAAAGGAGTCGTGTCATGGAGACGACTAAATAATAAGTAGATTAGAGCACCCCACGACCGACACCGTTGAAGGCGGCCACGTAGGCGGCCAAACAACCTGTCACCGCTGATGTGAGTGAGGGGACGAATCCTAGTTGCGCAACTCTCTAACTACAGGCCTCAATGAGTTAATAGTAATGTAGCGGGGACTAGACTTTGATAGTACTCAAGCTCATCATATAACATAGATCACATTGAACATACAACATATATTCCTTATCATAAACATCCTTTCAAAATATCATTTCATAAAAGAAAACAATTTTATTTATCATGTTTTTCACCCCGAAAGTAAAACATATAAAATAGTTTGAAAGGGGGCTATGACTCACCTTGATATGCCGAGCATTATATCTATTTATCTAAAATGGGTACTTCCCATTTCTTGCTTCCTTGATCATATATTCCATCATGGTCCTCATCCACATTTCAAAGCCAAGACTATCCCTACGAGAGGACTAATATACATAAGTTCCTATCTTAAGCCATTACCTAGAAATGCCACTTTCATTATTTTGCTATAAATTGTGGGATCCAAGTATATTGCTATCATTCACATCGTTTTGGTTGTAGAGATTTATGGTGAGAAAGGTTACTTTCATTACATGCATAGTTATAAGTCGTTAGATTTTCGATAACTTGGCTTCATTTGTGGTTTCACTTGATATATTAGGTTATCATATAGAAATGCCATATTAAGTTATGTTATCCTTATTCATCATTTGTTGTGTAACCAATTTTAGCGCGAATTAGCATTTATGATATCAATATATAGCTTGGTTAACATAATTACCTATGCCCATCTCACTTAATTATCTTTGTTTTATTTTGATTACACTTATCTCATGAAATTCTTTTAAGTGTTATGGGCCATTATCAATTGGGCCAAAATGTGATGGGTTTTTAAGTGACTTGGGCTTAATTTAGTTATTGGGTTTAACCTTATTTGGGTTATGTGCTTAATGGGTTATATTGGTTATTGGACTTTATGGTTTGTTGGGCCAAGTGGGCCTACTGATTTATGGTTCTATGGGTTTAGTATTTGGGCCGGGTTAGCCCATTATGGTCTTTAGTGCACCTTTTAGCCCATTATACAAATGGTTAGTTTCCTTTTAAATTTTCTGTTTTTAATTCAGATTTTTATGAAATGTTGGCTACTATTTTGGGGTCAAGCTGAATTATTTGGACCTTAAAGATTTTTACACAGTGACTTATATGTATCTAGTATTTTTTTGAATTTTTGGTGAATTTTAGATGATTTTTGGTGTCCTTCAAAATTATCCAAACACAAAATATCCCGAATGGGCACTGCTTGCGACATCAGAAGTTTTATAAAAGTTCTTTTTGTTTTTTAGATTGTTAGAAAAATCCCATGATTTTTTTTTAAGTTCAAGATACATTGAAATTACTTTCCACCAAGTATGACCTCCTAGAACCTTATGGATTAAGAGATAAACATTGTTAAAGTTTGTAAAATATTCATACCAAATTACAGTTTTTGACCAGTTTCAGTAGAAAATCAATCTTTCATTTGGTTCAGGATATTTGAGTGCTTCCAGTTGGAGATTAAACTTAACTCATTTGTCTACAACGTTTATTTTGAAAGATTTTCTTAAAACGGCTCGCAAATGCCCAGTTTATCCGTCCCAAGATAGAAAACTGATTCTGTCAGAGTGTATTTTGATTAAAACAACCAAGCAATGGCCTTTTTTGCTTAATTAACACCCTAATTTATCACTTACAAGATTAACACTCCTTTTGTATTATCTTAACATCAATATACAGATTATTATAAATTTCAAAATCATCAATCATCATCTATACTTGAACTTTCACTCAACAAAATGAATAACTTAGTTCTTGGTGATTTCCAGTTGTGATTTTGGACATAGTTTTGCCTTGATTCATATCAAATCCATATTTCTTGTAATATTTCCTTTAAATCCAGATTATTATCATGTATTTAACATCCAAGAATATATAAGATTATCATTCAAAGATCCATCTCAAATCCAACTCTTAACAAGCTAATCTAACACAAATCATGTACATGCATGACAAGATCTACCCTTTTTAAACATAATCAAGCTACAAACTTAAATCTTCTTTTTAGAAACACCATTTTTATAAAAAATCCCAGAATATATGGGTATTTATTTCATTAAAAATCAGTTTTAATCATATCCATAACCCCATTTAGCAACAAATCTTACAACAACAACTCTTGGATCTTATTTGTGTTGAATCCTTGAATCCTTTCTTTAGATCTTTACATGCATGAACATGTGAGATAAGGATCTATCAACCTTGCCTTCATTGAGTTTAAATCAAGAAGAAAAACATGGTTTTTGATAAAGATCTTTTAGTATAAGCAAAACAATATAGATTAAACAAAGAGATGATGAGTTATACCCTTCTTGAACTCAGTTTTGAAGATGATTTTAGTGCAGATTTTTGTGACCCATATGCTCCAAATAACCCTTAATCCAAGCTTGAAATAACCCTTAAACCTTACTTGAATCAACCCTTGATTAATCCTTTATAAACCCTTATTATGAATATAGATTAGATTAATTTATGTTCTTGTTTTCTTCCTTATTCGAGCCGTAAATGGAGAAGAACCAGGGCTGTTTAGACAGCCTCCTGGTCACGAATTTGAGGCCGTTGGGGGCTGATTTTGGAGCCTCATCCATGCTCCAACCTTCCATAGATTTGTTCCTTACATTATAGAGATGATCTCTTGTTTATTTGATGATTGAAAGTGGTATTTTGGGGTGTTTTTGGCCTGAAAAATTCTGCCAAGAATATGCATAGAGAAGGGAGAGTTTGCATGTGTGTGTGTGTGTTGGAAATAGAGAGAAAATAAGAAGAGTGTTGTGTGAGTGTGTATATGAACGTGAGAGAGAGAGGAAGAGTGGGTAATGCTGGGTTATATAACTATTATCAAATCAAATCAAATCACAAAGCATGCAACGGAAAACAAGATCTATGCAGTTTAATTAATTAACCAAAGTATAGAATATGTACTTTATAATGGAGATATTAAAACAAGAACAAGGTTTAAATTAACCTCTCTACGATTGCACACTCAACGTTGGAACGTATGTATGTTAGTACTTGATCTCGAACTCACAAACCCGTTGTGTTTATCTCCCTAATGTCGAAACCCCTTTGAACCGTAAACCTTTTGTTGTTCACAAAATACATCAACCACAATTAATGCAAAGCATTATTTATGCAAGTTGCACATGGAGAATCGAATGGCACAAAACGAAAATCTCTTAGAGAATTTTCGGCCAAATAGAAGGGAGGAAAAAAGAGATATTTTCTTATGTGAATGAATGAATAAAACCCTTGAATTAAACCCTGTATTTATAGGGAATAATTAGGGTTTTAATGACTTGGTGACCAAGTTAATCAAAGCCCCTAAAAGGCCTCTTAAAACTGGCCCCCTTACTAGGTAATTAAGGTCCAACACTAATTTCCTAATTTCACATTTAATCCTCCTTTAACTAACGCCGTTAACTAGTAACCGTTAGTTTTTCGTGATCTAATTAATTAATAAATTACATTTAATATATCAATTAATTACAGTTACATTCACGTTGAGGTGTGACCCCGTAGGCTTAAATACTTTTCGGACATACGTTCATTTTACGTGATCATATTCTAACAGCTCCTACTTGAGCTCGTAACGAATGAAGGTAATAACATTGGTAAGCGTCTAGCAACATGCCAATGCTCCTGAAAATATTTAAGTATAGTTTAAATATGAATATGGATCAAGGTCATTTCATAATTTAACGATTATGTTTCTCATTCTATAACTAATTAATGATTACCAAATATAATCAAGAACAATCTGGATTTATTTAGGCACGGCCATGCAAACATCTTTAATTAGTCCTCATGAGGGCGTCAAACGGTATCATACTTCAACTTTTAAATTGAAGGAACAAATCATGTATTGACTACACGTGTCAGTCATCATACTTCACGACACTTTCTGAAAATAACCATTTATGTACCCCCTTATTCAGGTGAGTTAGAACTATATCTAATAAGTGCGATTCATATATGCTGACCTACTTGTATCTCAAGTCAAAGGATCAATAAGAGTAACCATTTGCGAATTTCACTTAATGACGATGATCCATAAAGTGATAATTCGTTAGTGGGGTAGTCCGATATGCATCCGCTATGGATATCATGTGAGTTTGGTGGGATCCATCCATTACATATTCCAATAGTATAACCAATCACTCACATTTGTCTTCGTTTAATTATATTCCCATATAATTAATCGACAATGGACAATTTAGAATATTTAATAATATATAAAATATTAAATGAAATATTGAAGGATTAAACATGCAAATATAGGACACAATTTAATATTGAATGAAATCAAACATATCAAATACTTTATTTCATTATGGAAAATATAAATTGTTTAACATCCCTTATCCAAATACCGAACAACAGATTTACATGAAATAACTAGCTAATTTAAGTCCTATGCCCTCGGCATGCCTTTCAAGCTTGGGCCTAGACAAAGCTTTTGTGAAAGGATCAGCTAAGTTAAAATCTGTGTGAACTTTGAGTAATAATGTCTGGCACCTTTCTGAACTCCGGGTTCGTTGGCAATGATTAATGCACCAGTATTATCACAGTACATATCATTGGTTAAGTCACTCGAGGGGATCACGTCAAGCCCGCTAGTGAAATTCCTTATCCAGACTGCTTCCATTGCGGCTTCTGAGGCGGCAATGTACTCAGATTCTGTTGCAGATACGGAAACTGTGGTTTTTAGCTCATAGCATTCCACCGTGCCTTCATTTAAACAATGAAGACGTATCCCAACTGGTATTTTGAATCACATTTATCAGTCTAAAATCCAACATCACAGTATCTATTCACTTTGAATTCTGGATCAGGATTTCTTCCATACACCAAGAATAACTCTTTAGTAGCACATATGTACTTAAGAATATTCTTTACAGCAATTCAATGATCCTATCCAGGATTTTGCTGATAGTGGCTAACTATATTTTGCGCGAACGCAATATCAGGTCTAGTGCATCTTATCGCATACATAATAGATCCCACAGCCGAAGCATAAGGAATTCTACTCATACGCTCCACGTCACTAGGTGTAGAAGCACTGTTCTTGCTAGATAAGTTAAGTCTTTGCATGAGTGACCTTATCAATATAAGCACTTTGACTTAATCTAAACAACCGCTTTGATTTATCTCGGTAGATCTTGATTCCAAGAATAAATGCCGCTTCTCCTAAATCTTTCATGGCAAAACACTTTCCAAGATGAGATTTAACATCTTGCAACATTGGAATGTGTTTTCCTATGATTAATATGTCATCGACATATAAGACAAGGAAAGTAACATTACTTCCACTAGCTTTGCGATATACACATGGCTCATCGGGATTTTGAACAAAACCAAATTTTTGATTTCTTCATCAAACCGCTTATTCCAACTTCTTGATGCTTGCTTTAGTCCATAAATGGACCTTTGAAGCTTGCATACTTTGTTGGGATGTTTTGGATCAATAAAACCTTCCGGTTGATTCATATAGACTTCTTCATCCAAGTAACCATTTAAGAAGGCAGTCTTAACATCCATTTGCCATATCTCAAAGTCATAGTACGCAGCTATGGCTAAGAGAATCCTAATAGCTCTAATGTCCGCAACTGGAGAAAAGGTTTCATCATAATCAACACCGAAATGTTGAGTATAACCTTTCGCCACGAGACGAGCTTTATAGGTGTGTACATTTCTATCCATGTCCGTCTTCTTCTTGAAGATCCACTTACACCCAACAGTTTGAGCTTTTTGTGGAAGATCAACCAAGCTCCAGACTTGATTGTCTTTCATGGATTTCATTTCCACCTTCGCAGCTTCAAGCCATTTGTCAGATTCCGGATCTGATAATGCAACATTGAAATTCGGAGGCTCATCGAGATCTCCAACAACGTCTTCTTCTACCATCAGACATAGTCTTTTGGTAGGACGTCTAGTCCTTTCGGACCTACGAAGTGGAATCGCTTCATTATCATCGACTTGAGGTTCATCACTTTGAACATTTCCCCCCCAAGTTGATGATTGCTAGTATCTTCAGAAGGTGGCACATCTTAATCTTGAGTCTCATCAAGTTCTACAACCCTCCCACTGTTCTCTTGAACTAACTTCTTTTCAAAGAACTCAGCATATCGAGTAACACGGACAGTGTTTTTGGCGGGATCATAGAAGTCGTAACCCATCGTTTCCTTAGGGTATCCGACAAAGATGCACTTAGTAGTCCTGGGTTCAAGTTTGTCAGGCGTATCGCGCTTCACAACTGCTTCACATCCCCAGACTCTTAAGTAAGACAAATTAGGGACATCACCATGCCATAATTCGTACAGTGTCTTGTCAACCTTCTTGGTTGGAACCATATTGAGAATGCGTACAGCAGTCTCTAGAGCATAATCCCAAAACGAAAATGGGAGAGTTGTACGGGTCATCATTGATCTCACCATGTCTAGCAAGGTTCGATTTCTCCTTTCAGATACTCCATTATGCTGAGGAATATATGAAGGAGTAAGCTGTTGGACAATTCCACATGCTTTAAGATAATCCTTAAACTCTTGGCTTAAGTATTCACCACCTCGATCCGAACGAAGTATCTTGATGGTTTTACCGAGTTGATTTTCTACTTCATTTTTAAACTCTTTGAATGTTTCAAAGACTTCATGTTTATGTTTAAGCAAGTAAACATAACCATAACGACTGAAATCATCCGTAGAATAATGAAGTAGCTAGCATTTTTCCTTGACATATGTCTAAAAGG
The DNA here is from genome assembly GCF_010389155.1 of Erigeron canadensis. Classification (NCBI taxonomy): domain Eukaryota; kingdom Viridiplantae; phylum Streptophyta; class Magnoliopsida; order Asterales; family Asteraceae; genus Erigeron; species Erigeron canadensis. The sequence goes on from NC_057766.1 coordinate 12,082,424, forward strand.
GCTACATACATCGATATGTATTAGTCCAAGTAGTTCCTTAGCCCTCTCCGGTTTTATGCGGAAAGGGTATTCTTGTTATAATGCCGAAAATACAAGATATGCATTTTTCAAATGATTCATCATTTGATTGTAAGATCCCTTCACGTTGAAGTTTTCAATGCTTTTCTTGCTAACGGTAATTCGAAAGACACACATTTATCAAACAATTCATCATTTGATTTGTAAGATCTCTTCACATTGAAGACTTTTAATGCGTTTCTTGCTACTTATAATGCCGAAGACACGCATTTATCAAATGATTCATCACTTGATTTGTAAGATATCTTCACATTGAAGTCTTTAAATGCGTTTCTTGACAAAAATTAAACAAGATGACCATGTAAAGATAGAGTCCAAGTTAACTTGACTCTTTTGCTATTGAATTATCATTTGAATCTCATCAACACTTATAATTCAGTTAAGAAGATACTTGAAGAACTGGTTAAACCAACTTGCTTCTTCTTCTTGTTCAACTCAGCTAGATACTTAGGACAATTCATCTTCCAGTGTCTCACTATAGCATAGTGATGACAAGCCTGGTCTTTAGCCGTATGCTCCTTTTTCCAAAGGGTATTTTAAGGTTTTGAGACTAAACACTTTGTTTCCTCTTACCTAAGTTCTTGCCTTTAGCTTTACGGTTGTTTTGCTTTCTAAACCATTCCCCCCTTGATCATAAGAACTTGAGGTATCTCAGATTTCTTGGAAGGTTTTCTTCATACTCAATCAACTTGATATGAAGTCCAACTATGCAAATCTGCAATTATCTCTTATACCAATAAGAATTGACAGAAGATACACATAGTTTAATCCTTTCCATAATGCTCAAAGTGACTCTTCATCTTGAGTACATGAGCATTTACCGGTTTCCCATACTCGTGTTCAAGTTATGGAGTGACTTAATTAGCTAAAGTAATTCAACTCCAACTTGTTTTCCGTACATAGACTTGAGTTATTTGATCATATCACTTGCAGTTGCAATCCGAATTGCTTTTTGAAGCTCAGGAGACATGCTTCTAACATCAAATAAGCAACCTCAATATGTCTATTGTACCGAGTATTTTATGCTTCCAACTGCAAAGCAGTGGCATTCGCATTAGGAATAGCGGTATCTGAGTTTCAATGACATCGGTTTTCTTTTCAACTCTTAGAACAATTCTCTATTGACAAAAACAGTCATTGAAATTGGTTTCAGAAAGTTTTCTCTTTCTAGCATCGACCTGAAAGCCGATTGGTGTATGTTTTGTGAAGGATTTGTTGCCATTTACAAAACAGATTCAAGTTCAATTATCGGTATTTTCGATAATAAATCCTTAAGAAATTAATTACCCAATGTTTATAAAATAAACAATTAATTTCATTAAGGCCAGGATCCAATTGACATGCAACCATTTCATCAGTTGATCTGCTAGAAATGATTACACTCACAAGGTAAGTGACGATCAATAATTGCATTACAAGTGCAATTTCTAGAAAGTATGGGACCTACGTAAGACGCTCGATTCATCAAGTGATCTTTTGTAGTCATGTTTTGTCCCATCTTTAGCCACGGGTCAAGGTCTCACCGCTTAACTCGCTTTAAGTCGTCTAACTAAGAACGTGCAAAATTGACCACCATTGTGTACCAGTGAGTGGGTTTCGCCATGCAATCGCTATTTCACCACTGTGTACCAGTGAGTAAAACAACGACCCCATGTGTCCTTGACAAATTGGATGGCAAATGACTTAAGTTTATTGGGTCATTCAATTTGATATGTGATCAAAAAGTTATGTTTCGAAGATTTATGCATATCTTCTAAACATAATATTTAATAAAATCATTTGTATAGTCTTAGCAACACAAGAGAGCTCGGTAGCTCCATTTGAACGCACAAAGAAGTGCAAGGGCAAAGGTATGTGATGAACGCGATTTAAAAACCCGCCCTTTTAGAAGGCCAGCGCACTCCGACTTATACCTCTCTTAGAGTTTGTTCAAATGGGTGAGCCGGTGTATCTCAAGGTTGTAAGACTCCAATTTTATTAAAAAAATCTCTATTTCGATATTGCTTAGTCAAGTTTATATTTTCTCAAAAACAATTTTACATCACGACTTATGTCACAATAAATATGTAAAATTATAAACTTACTAAAAATACAACTTAACAATTTAAGGTAAGTTACTAAATATACAACTTAACGATTTAAGGTAACTTACTAAATTTACAACTTAACAATTAAGGTAATCAACCTAATTTTGGTCACTATGGTATAAGATTTGGCTCCTCTTTCATAAGGAAAGAGACCACATACATCAAGTTTCCTTGATTGCGTAAGCCAAAAATCTAATAACAAATTATCTACCATAAATAAACAAGCTGCTGATCTGGAAAATCCAGCAGCTTTACGACAAAATCTGTCCCTGAAGAAGGCCGAACTGGGCTTAGCACAAAACACGAAAGTTGTAGCCCTATGAGTCAAGCATCTACTGTAAAAAATTGAGCTTCCAACTCCTTACGGTTGATTAGTTATGATTTTTTTAGTGAACTAGTGTCAAACAGAAAATTTCACAAAGCATAATCACATTGTCACACAACTAATTCTTCAATTATCTAGCATAATTAACCCTAATGATCAAGATTTCATATCAATATATCTAAGTAAGAATCATGAATGATTTTGCATGAAAAATTCATGATTTTTACTTCTTTTTAACCATTAAAAATAAAGGTACACATATAATCACATGCAATTTATCATATAAATATGCAATTAATCAAAACTTGGATTAGGAACCCTAAAAAATTTTTTTTTCTTCTGGAATTTCGATCCATATATATATATATTAAAACTTTTTTCATATTTAAATAATGTAATTAGATTACAAAATCAATTTAACAATATATATATAATCGGAATTTTTTTTTTTAAATCAAGAACCCTAACACCCCTTCAAGTTTTGATCTTTTGGTAATCAAAAAACATACATAGTAGGCTCATGATACCACTGTTTGGTTATATAACTATTATCAAATCAAATCACAAAGCACGCAACGGAAGACAAGATCTATGCAGTTTAATTAATTAACCAAAGTATAGAATATGTACCCTATAATGGAGAGATTAAAACAAGAACAAGGTTTAAATTAACCTCTTTACGATTGCACACTCAACGTTGGAACGTATGTATGCTAGTACTTGATCTCGAACTCACAAACCCGTTGTGTTTATCTCCCTAATGTCGAAACCCCTTTGAACCGTAAACCTTTTGTTGTTCACAAAATACATCAACCACAATTAATGCAAAGCATTAATTATGCAAGTTGCACATGGAGAATAGAATGGCACAAAACGAAAATCTCTTAGAGAATTTTCGGCCAAATAGAAGGGAGGAGAAAAGAGAGATTTTCTTATGTGAATGAATGAATAAAACCCTTGAATTAAACTATCTATTTATAGGGAATAATTAGGGTTTTAATGACTTGGTGACCAAGTTAATCAAAGCCCCTAAAAGGCCTCTTAAAACCGGCCCCCTTACTAGGTAATTAGGGCCCAACACTAATTTCCTAATTTCACATTTAATCCTCCTTTAACTAACGCCGTTAACTAGTAACCGTTAGTTTTTCGTGATCTAATTAATTAATAAATTACATTTAATATATCAATTAATTACAGTTACATTCACGTTGAGGTGTGACCCCGTAGGCTTAAATACTTTTCGGACATACGTTCATTTTACGTGATCATATTCCAACAGGTAGGAAGAGTGTTTATTGGTAAAGTGAAGTGGTATGGTGATCCCCATTGGCTAGCTCATGTGGTGGAGTTGTGGTGTAGGTGCATTTGGTCCAAAATGATGTCTAAGTTGAAAATGTGGGTGTGTTTTGGATTAGTTGATACATTGTTGGTTAATTCATGTAAAATATGAGAGTTTAAGAATAAATGAATTAGTTGTAAGAGTTTTATGCATATAAGCTAGCTAGTTACAAATTATTGTTAGACTTTTATTAGTTGTATGTACTATACATGCATATATATGTATGTCGTGTATATATATATGTATTGGCACTAATCTTTATAAAATTTTCTTGATGTACCTTATATATTTGAGTTGTTAATTATATTTTGGATGCATAGAAACTTGTTTGTTGGATTGAATACTTTTAAACTTGTCGTTACTTTACATATTTCTTGAAGTTGATTTGATTGATTACGGTTACATTCTTATAAGATTGTCATTATTTCTTTACTTTAAGATTGTCTCATGTTTTTGGCATTTCTAAGATAACTAGCTATTTTTGGGCATCCTATCGAACTAGAGGGCAAATATCACCATGCCGTAAATGTCTAGAAGGTTAATGCTCTTAATAAACCTCTTGGAATAAATACCTAGATAATTATAAGTAAGTTGCCCTAGTCGGAAATTGAGGGTTGTTACATCAGCAATGCTAATAATGTATGTACAGGTTTAGGATTTTATCAATCATCATATATCGGTGATGTTATATTTTGATTTGTAATTATCACAAACCCGGTCCATTTATTTTTTTGGTGCAGGGTGATCACTTTGAGTTGTTCCCAACAGAATTTAACACTATGGTCGGTAGGAGGTTTGCTTGGAAAATCAAGGTGTCGACTTACAACATTGTCAACAAGTACTATGTGTACACTGTTAACAAGTTCACCGATGAGGATAGTGTTATACAGGCTGTCCTTAAAAGGGCAGCTACTGGTGAGGTAGTAATTGAATATACACACCTCATTGCCTTTCTATTTACTTTGACTCGGTTCCATATATAATAATACATCTATCTATACCCACCTGTTTTAGGATTCCCAAAATGATGTTGATGTTCTTCCACCAAAGCAACTCCCCTCACTTACTGCTGGTCCTTCTGCAAAGGTTATTTTTTGGGTCCATTTTAAGTTTTATATATTGAATTAAAGCATAAAAGAAAAGAGGATTTCCATTATGTCAAACCTTTGTTTGAACCTTGAAACTTATATCAAAACTTAATATCTCCACAAACATAGGATGCTGTGTCTGTGACGGGTGAAAATGCCTCGCCGGTTGAAGCATTGAAAAGTACTGCATCCAGTCCTGGTTCAAAGCAGAAGCAAGTGGTTCAACATGATGATGAAGAGTTGGTTCTCACTGCCTCATCTTCAAAGAGGGGTCCTGATGTCCAGAAGATGAAAATCCCTAAACTGGAGAAGTTTTAATAGCTTCTGCAGAGTCATTACCACTACAGCTGCCATATTTTATATTTTGCTGTTTTGTGAACAATTTACTTTCTGTTTGGTTATTTCTTTAGACTGGTTTGCTTGGATGTTTTTCCACTTTGCATGTTTGTTGGATGTTTTAATCAAGCATATAATTTTTGTGCTCGAGTCCTTTATTTCAAATGAATAAATGATGTGGTTAGTTTTTATGAATAATTGTGTTAGATTTTATATATTGTCTAACTAAATAATGAGATGGATGTGATTGCAAACAGGCTGCAAATACCAACAAAGTAACTTATCTATATGCAGAAAGACTGCAGATACAATAAATATTATAATTTTCTTTCTTAAATAGGTCATGTACTACTTACCAAGTCAGAATATGCCTATATATCAGCATCAATATAGAATGGTTGTTTAAAGGTGAATCCTTCTCACTTGAATGTCAAACACGCCCCCCCCTCCCCCCAACTAACTTTGCAGTTTTAGATAAAATAGTTTAGGAGTTTAAAAGTTTTAAATTACAACTTTCACTATAATTATGGATTTTTGAAATTTGAAACACATAACCAATGTATGTAACACTTTAACACATTATACTTTATTTATTTTTTGGTGCATATGATATTATTATTTGATGAGTTTGCATATAACACATTATACTTTATTTATTTTTTGGTGCATATGATATTATTGTTTGATGAGTTTGCAACACCTTACAAGGACCGAGCTCCATTTATATTTTATGTATAGGGCGAACACTCAAAAGATATTCCCAGTTAGTTTTAACTTTTTTCTCGGAAAAAGATTTGCTTGGAGAATCAACGTATCAAAATACAATATCGAGAACAAGTCTGATTTGTACACACTTTACAAGTTCTCAGATAATGTTAATGTTATAGAGGCTATACTCCATACGGCAGTAGGTGATAAGGTATTTATCAAATATAGTACCACGTAACACTTGGAATTAACTTTCTTTTATTTCAATTATCTTAACACACATTATTTGAACTAATTTAAAATAGGATGGCTCATCTGATGTTGATCTCCAAGTGTTGAATAAACTGCCATCAACTATTGGGCTTAACAGAGAGATACAACTTATTACATGCCAAACTTTTATTATACCTTATACTTAAACAGGAAAACTATTATACATATATTAAATTTTTTCTAATTTTAAACATATATAGGATGTTGTGTTCCGGACCAATGATACGGCCCGTACTGCCTCAAGTTCAAGTTCTAAGAAAGTGGTTGAACATGAAGATGTAGATGATGTTCATAAAATGAAAGTTCCAAAGCTACAAAAATAATTCTCATTGACACACTTCTACTTGAAGAACCCATTTGATTTTTATGTTTTCTTTAAGTGTTTTACCTTTTATATTGTCTGGTAATATATTGTTTCGCTACATTTTTACTTTATTGATTTCATGGAACTTCGAGTTGCGCAATAAACTATCTATTCTTCATTGTAGGTGATTTAATTAAATATTGTGTGGTTAATTGGATAAACGAACTTACAAGGATTCTAATATATAAAATTTTATATGTATTTTTGTTAGAACTAAAAATAAACATGATGAACATGTTGGAACACATTCATCATGAGGGGAAGAAAGAGAACAATGAAGTCGAAAATACCTTGAGTTTCTTGAAATTTGATGGAGAGAAAGAAGAATTCATCAGTTGAGGGGAAGAAAGATAAATTTTTGACTAAAGTGATCCCCAAATTGTTCTTTGAAGATAGTTATCGCCAACGTGGTGGGTACGCCGCGGGTACACCCTATACATAAGCGTTGGTGGTACGCAAATATGACTGTTTGATCGAGGGGAAGTTTGTGATGAAAATGATGTTTGTCCAAATGCTTCAAGAGAGATATTCATTAATTAAGGGCAAGTGTGACAAAGTTAAGTTTGTCAAGAAGAGGCTTTCATGTTCAAATCTAAAGTGCCAAGATCAAGTTTCCGCAATGCTTATACTCTGAGAAGTTCAAGACTTAAAGATACATCTTTAAGAAAAGTGTGAGGATTAAAGACGTAAAGCCAAGTTTGATGGAAGATCTTGAAGAAAATGAGAAAGCTTCGAAGACCTTCATCAATAAATTCGTATTTAAAGATGATGTCATGCATGTATTACATTTCAACACCAAGGGGAAGAATGTTAGAACTAAAAATGGTGTTAAAATGTAATTGTTTTAGAGATGGAAGGGGCATTAGTGAAACTTAGAATTATGATATAAATAGCCCTCTTCCTCACATTAATTGTAAGCCTTTTCCCCATTACACATTAATCATTCCATTTCACTCTAATTATTCTCTCTCCATCTTCATCTTCATCTTCAACCTCCATACACACACAAACACCTTTTCACATACTAACTCCATTTTTGCTCAAATCGAGCTCAAATTTCTATTTTACAATTTTGCTACTCATACCCGGGTATCACCTGGGTTGATTAGCTAGTATTAACTAAACTATGTAATATATATATACACATTATTAACTAAACTACGTAATATATATATATATATATATAAGTAAATATATACCTAACATGCCGGGGAAACCATGATAAGACGCATGATGATCAAGAATGTGTTGCGTATCAGTACGCGTTGGCCTACGCAAATATTCATGCTGGTATAATCGAATGACTCCATGACAAAAAGCATTAAGGGTGTCACGTGACGATCTTTCCGACATATTTAAGTAATCATCTAAACTGTCGGGATTACTACCGTATCCTAACTAGCGAACTGCAAATGTGCATCTCTGTAAAGCCGAAAACCCCCATTTACCACGAGCGTCCATCTTCCTTTGAAAAAACTAAAATTGTTTTCCAAATCTGAAGCTATCTTCCCAAACAACCGTCTACTCATACGAAACCGTTGTCTAAAAAAAGTCTCATCAAATTTTGGTTCCTCGGCAAAGTAATCTCAAAAAAGACGGTTGTGAGACTCAAGACGATCATCGCGTCTTGTATACTTTCTTGAAGAGGAGGCAGTATCACGGACATCTTGTTGAATCGTATAAATGCGCCATTGTGAATTGATTAATATACCGTTCCGTCTCGTCGGATAAACTCGAGTCCGATGGCATATTTGGGGGTGGTGGGCCATGTTCTGAAAATATAGGATTGTTGAAGAAAGGGTTCATGATTGTTGTTTGATAAATTATATGTGTATATATGATATATGTATGTGTGTGTTTTGTGTGTATTTGAGAAAGGAGATAAAAAAGAAAATGGAGTCTGTTGAGAAAAAAAGAAGAAAAGAGAAGAAAAAGAAAAGTGAAAGAAGAAGGGAGAGAGAGAGAGAGCCGTTGGTGTGGGTCCCCCTCTTTTTTTTGTACACTTTTTATAAACTTTTCCCAAATGGGTTTTCGGGTTTAAGTCCGTTTCCGAGTTTCCAACATTAATATAATTTTTCTATCATTTATGGGTGTCTAGAAGTACAATCTGATGTTAAAAACACTTTTCAGATCGAAGGAAACGATTAGGGTTTTCTAGAATGAATTTTGGGGAAGAACAACCCAGTTTACGACCCCGCCAATTTGCGACCTCGTATTTCTTTTTGCGACCTCTTATTTCAAATGTGACCTTATATTTCAAGTTGTGACCTCATATTTCAATTGTATGAGAACCGTCATCTGAGCGTATTTTCCGAAGCATTTTCTGGTCAATTCTAGTTCATTTTGTTTATGTACGTCGTTAGACTTTATCATGGAATAAATGGATTTGTGTTTATTTCAGGCTTTATGAGCATTTAGATATTAGAAAAATTGCACGTGGACTCGAGAATAAGAGGAATACTAGTTGTCTTGTGGAAATGTCAAATTAAGCAAAATGCTTAAAATTAAATCAATTAAAGATTTAATAAACAAATATAGACATGTTTATAACCGTTAGAAAGCTATTGAAAAGTTACATTCAACTATGTCGACAAAATGAATTTATGAGTCATGAGTTTTCTTGAATGGTCGAGTCAAACGAGTTTTAGCGAGTTCAAAGAAGGTCAAAGTCGATGAAAGTAGGCATGGGAAGGAACAAAACCCTACTAACCCTAACCCTAACCCTAATCTCATTTCTCACGTTTACTCTTCCCTCTCCTCCTTTCTTTCTTTCTCCAAACCATCCCCACCCCCCTTTCTTCCTCAAAATCGGCAGCCACCACTAAACCACCACAAACCGCCACTAATCTTCATCATTTTCTTACTTTTCTTATAGATTTTGGTAAGTTTTGAATGAATTTATGATTGTTCATCAATAAAAAAAAATCGGTTTCGCACATATATGAGGCTATATATATACGAATTTATATATAAATATATATGTGTGTATATTTTCGGTTATGAATCTTCCTCCTCCTCTAAATCCAAAATTTTCTTTACTAAAAAATATATATATCGGTTAAGTTTATGTATACTTCAGTTTCAATCCGAAATCGTTACAAAATCTTTACAAATGGTTATGTTAAACCCGTTTTTATGAAAATATGTATATATAAGCGAAATCTTTCAAGATCCGAGAACAAGGAACCGAAATCCTCTAAATCCTAAAAATATGGTCCCAAATCTTTTCGAATCCGTGATAATAGATCCGGAAACTCTTGGATGCGGAATCTTTTGATCCGAAATCTTTTAATCCGATTACCTTGTATCCGAAAACCACTTATTGAGGCTTAGTGTTGATGCTTAAACTTGATTTTTGGTTATTGTTCATGGGTATAAACCGGATTTGTTAAAAATCCGAGAATAAAAGTGATTTTGTTGGTTTTCTGGGTTAGATCTAGATTAGATCCGAGTTGTAATTGCATGTATCACCTTGAAATCTTATTCTTTCCTTCTTGTCGATCGGATCTAGGCTTGTGTTCTTGGTTTAGGGATCGGTCAATGCTGGTCAACGCTGGTCAAACCTTGGTCAAAGGGCAGATTACCATTTTGTTTAAATTGGTCATTTTGGAAAAATTAGGGTTTGGTTAATTTGAGATCTTTTGGTCAAAATTGGTTAAGGATTGATAAAGTCAAAATTAGGGTTTTCTAGTCAAAAGTCAAAATTAGGGTTTCTTGGTCAAAGTGAAATATGGTTAGTCATTTCGGGTCGTGTTTATAATGTAATCCAAAAATTGTCGTGACATCGGTGCTTTATGGCCTTATGACTAAATATATATACATTTATATGAAAGGATTTTATAATGACTATATATATGTGTAAAGATTAAAGGAATTTGTAAAAACAATGTACAAATTATATGACTTTCCGGACTTAATATATTTTATAAAGACGTTCATACGAGGACTTGACGGGATATAAACAATAAAACGTGACATTATTAAACGAACAATTTTATTGGACAATTTACAAGGACAAATAGACTATTATATATATAGTTTTCAAGTGCTCAGACTATTCAGGGATAAGGACTGCTTTGCTAGGCTTGGACTTCGGAGATTAGTGCTCCATATTTATTGTCAGACTTTAAAGCTACATGCCTTGGATTATTTCTTTTTGAACTTGGTTGTAATAAGCTATTTTAGCATTGTTATGACTTTGAACTCATGTTTTTGGGAATATAATTATTATATTCTATTTCATTTAGCAGTATCTATGTAATTCCATGTCGTACTGTACTTTTTATAACACCTCATGTTTCCGTCAACGGTGGGGTGTTACAGAATGGTATCAGAGCCGTGGTTGTAGAGAATTAGGTGGAAAAGCCTAGACTATAACCTAAGAACCCCGTATAGCATTTACGATAGGAATCATAGATGCATTCTAGACGTGCTAATGTCGCTTATATTTTGAGTTCATACCCTATTGAGACTTATTATCCATGTGTTTATTTTGACTATGGCTATCATTTGGTGACTGAGTGCTTTTGGTGTTATTGTGATTATTTATGTGTATTAGAACAAGATGAAGTGATGGCGCTAACTAGTATCGCAGAGCGATAATCATAGAAAAGCCTGATCAACTGTTCTATGATTACCGCCATACCTTGCGACAGTTATTGACATCAGTGATTGCACTTATAGTGAGAGTGTGGTAGCTACTCAGGGCTGCTTAATGGGTGTTGGTTAGGTGGAGGGTTAGCCGCTGGTACACCTTGTATACATACCCGACCAATACTTAGAGAGCATACCAGAACTGTGATCCGACCTTGCATTAGATGTACTATGGGTGTGCAGGGTTAGCCATTGGTACACCCTGTATACATACACCACTAGTGCAACGGATGTAGGTGTTAGATTTGGACCACATTTTAACTGCGATTTAAGGTTATACATTATTAGTATATATATATGTATTGCATTGGCATGAATTGCATGACTAGTTTATGTTCTAGATAGCATCCCTTAGATCATAAGACGAGAGAGCTTACTGAGAGTATCTTGTGCTATTAACATCGTCGTGTGTATTCTTTCCCGACTAACGTTGCGTGGTTATAGAACAATGGCAAGAACAAGATCTAGTGCTGGGACTAGCGGCGGTCGTGGAAGAGGCCGTGGTGAAAACGAAGATTCTGGTCAAGGTCGTGGTATTGGTCGAGGGAATGGATGGAGTGGAGGCCGTGGTATTGGTCGTGGCACTGGGCCTGAGGTAGTTCAAGGTGTTGGCCGTGGTGCTGGTCGTGGAAATGAACAGGTTGGAGGCCGAGGTAGTGGTCGTGGACGCGGTCGTGGTGGAGCTGAAAATGAAACTACAAATAAGCAAGCTGGTATGCAACTAGACCCAACCATGATTGCCATGATTACCCAAGTGGTTAATACTATACTTGCACAAAATGCTCAAAATGCACAAAATGCTCAAAATGCGCAAAACGCAGAGAATGAAGATGCTCAGTATGAGGATGCTCAGTATGAGGACACAGGGGATGATCCGGATGGTAAGTATTATGAAGACGTTGATCAAGGAATTCGTATTGGAAATGTGCCAAGGGGACCTAGAAGTGGTGTCAGGACTTGTACTTACAAAAACTTCAAGGATTGTGGCATACAAGAGTATGATGGTAGAGGTAGAGCAGTCAAGTTTATTCAATGGTTAAAAAAGATGAAAGCTGTGATTGGTATTAGTGAATGTACTCCTGAACAAAGGGTCAAGTATGTGGCAAACTCTTTCACTAAAGATGTTTTGTCTTGGTGGAACACTTAGTGCCGAATTAGAGGCAGATTAGCGGCAGAGGCGATGTCTTGGTATAACTTCAGAGAGTTGATGATGAGAAAGTTTTGTACAGAAACTGAACTGGTGAAGCTAGAATGAGAGTTTTTGGAACATAAGATGGTCGGTGCTGATCATGCTGGATATACTAACCGTTTTAATAAACTTTCAAGGCTCGTTCCACATTTGGTTGAACCTGAGAACAAAGGTATAGAGAAGTATCTTCGTGGATTAATTCCTCAGGTTAGGTCGACTTTGGCTGTTGTTCACCCACTTACCCTAGAGGAGGCTATATTGAGGTCTGAAGTTATATCTGAGGAGTTGGTTTAGTGTGGAACTATTACTGCTGTTGGGACAAAAAGGAAAGAAAGAAGTGGGACGAGTAGTAGTAAGAAAGTTTGGGGATCTGATGGGAAGAGATAGAACAAAGGCAAGGTATTTACAGTGACTGATGCTGGCAAAAAGGAATATGTGGGTCCTCACCCTAAGTGTACCAAGTGCAATCTTCACCATGCAGCAAATCAGAATTGCTTAACATGCTATAACTGCAATAAGACTGGCATTTGGCAAACTACTGTAGGGAACCAATGACTCAAGTGGCACCATTGAATAGAGCACCATTGAATCAAAGAAGACCAACCAGAGTTCGTGGAGGATGCTATGAATGTGGGGCCACTGATCACTATCGGAAAACATGTCCTCAGTGGTTTGGGCAACAGGTTTAAGTGGCAGTTCATCCTAACCAACTACAGATTACTGGACCCAATCAGAATAAGGGCAATCAGGCTCCAGCTGCTAGAGGTTGCGCTCTTGTTCTAAATGCTGCTGAGGCTCGCAACGACGTTGTTGCAGGTACTTTCTTCTAAATGGTCATTATGCTACTGTTCTCTTTGATTCTGGAGCCGATTATAGTTTTGTCGCGACTAGTTTCGTTCCTTTATTGAGTGCTAACCGAGCCCTATGTATTTATGTTTTGACGTAGAAATGGCTAATGGTGGGTTAGTCAGATTAGACCAAGTCATCTGTTCGTGCACATTAGTTCTTAATAATCATGCCTTCTTTATTGACTTAGTACCTTTTGAAATGGGGAGTTTTGACGTTATTATTGGTATGGACTGGATGTCTTTGGTCGATGCGACAATTCTATGTAGTGCAAAAATTATTAGAATTCCCTTACCAAATGGCGAGATATTAGAAGTTCAGGGTGAGGTGTCTGATTCTTTTGAGGGTCGTGTCATGAGTGCGTCTGCTAAAGAGGTTAACTTGATTGATGTCCTCGTCGTTCGGGACTATAAGGATGTTTTCCCTGATGATTTACCTGGCTTACCTCCATCTCGACAACTTGATTTTCGCATTAGTCTTGTTCCTAATGCAGCTCCTATAGCAAAATCCCCATATAGATTAACAACAACTGAATTACAAGAATTGGCCACATAATTAAAAGAACTTCAAGACAAGGGATTTATTAGACCTAGTCAGTCACCGTGGGGAGCACCTGTCTTATTCGTCAAAAAGAAGGATGGCTCTTTTCGCATGTGTATCGACTACCGTGAGTTGAATTAGTTAACAGTAAAGAATTGTTATCCCCTTCCTAGGATTGATGATCTGTTCAATCAACTTCAAGGCGCAAAGTGTTTCTCAAAAATTGACTTACGTTCAGGGTATCATCAACTGCGGATACACAAGGACGATATACCAAAGACTGCTTTTAGAACGAGATACAGACATTTTGAGTTCACAGTGATGCCTTTTGGATTAACTAACGCACCAGCAGTATTCATGGATTTGATGAATAGAGTGTGTCGACCGTATTTGGATAAGTTTGTAATTGTGTTTATCGACGACATCCTAATTTACTCAAAGACAAAGGAAGAACATGCTGAACATCTGAGAAGGGTACTAAAATTACTGAGAAAGGAAAAACTGTATGGAAAATTTTCTAAATGTGAGTTTTGGCTTGATGAGGTACAATTTTTGGGACATGTCGTGAGCAAGGATGGAATACACGTGGATCCTAGCAAGATTGATTTAGTCAAGAATTGGAGAACACCAGAGACACCGACTGAAGTCAAACAATTCTTTGGTCTGGCTGGCTACTATAGAAGGTTCATCGAGAATTTCTCTAAGATTGCGTTGTCGCTTACGCAATTAACCCAGAAGGATAGGCCGTATGTCTGGGGTGAAAAACAAGAAGCAGCGTTTCAAATCTTGAAAGATAAGCTATGTAATGTGCCGATTTTGAGTCTGCCAGAAGGATCTGATGACTTTGTAGTGTACTGCGATGCATCGGGTCTAGGATTAGGTTGTGTGCTCATGCAAAGAGGCAAGGTGATTGCATACGCCTCACGACAATTGAAGGACCATGAGAAGAATTACACAACTCATGACTTGGAATTAGGGGCAGTGGTTTTTGCATTAAAGAGTTGGAGGCATTATTTGTATGGAACCAAGTGTGTGATCTACATGGATCACAAGAGTTTACAACATATTTTCAATCAACAAGATTTGAATATGAGACAACGAATATGGCTTGAATTACTCAGTGATTATGACTGTGACATTCGTTATCACCCCGGGAAAACCAATGTAGTGGCTGATGCCTTAAGTCGTAAGGAAAGGGTTAAGCCTAGACGAGTACGTGTTATGAGTATTACAGTACAAAGGAGTGTTAGAGACCAAATCATAGAAGCACAGTCAGTAGTTGTTGGCGATAAAGATCTTCTTAAGAAGGAACTATGAGGAATGGAACAACATTTGGATAGAAGAGACGATGATCGCTTGTATTTCGTGGAAAGACTATGGGTTCCTTCCACTGGTGATTTAAGGACCTTGATATTGAACGAAGTTCATAATACAATGTATTCAGTACATCCGGGCACCGACAAGATGTACTATGATTTGCGTGAGTTATATTGGTGGCCTGGCATGAAGAAAGAGGTTGCTGAGTTTGTAAGTTTATGATTGACATGTCTACAGATGAAAGCGGAACATCAAAAGCTTGGGGGATTACTCAGACAACCAGAAATTTCTGAATGGAAGTGGGAGAACATAACTATGGATTTCATTACCAAGCTACCTAGGACGAAGGAGGGTCATGATATGATATGGGTGATCGTCGATAGATTGACAAAGTCTGCTCATTTCTTGACCATTCGTGAAAAAGACCCCATAGAGAAATTGGTGAGGAAGTATGTAAAGGAAGTCGTATCGAAACATGGCGTACCAGTTTCAATTATTTCAGACAGAGATGCTCGCTTTAATTCTCAGTTTTGGCAAGGGTTTCAGAAGGCCTTTGGGACTAGGATAGATATGAGTACGGCGTACCATCCACAGACTGATGGTCAGAGTGAACGTACGATTCAAACTTTAGAAGACATGTTGAGAGCCTATGTCTTAGATTTTGGTGGTAACTGGGATGACCGTCTACATTTGATAGAATTCTTTTACAACAATAGCTATCATGCGAGTATTAACATGGCACCTTTCAAGGCATTGTATGGACGGAAGTGTAGGTCACCTGTTGCAAGGTCTGACTTTGGCGATAGCCAGTTGGTTGGGCCTGAGCTTATTGAAGAGACTACCGAGAAAATAATTCAGATTAAAGAGCGACTTAGATTAGCACGTGAACGACAAAAGAAGTATGCCGACGTCAGACGTAGACCTTTAGAATTCAATTTTGGGGACCGTGTACTCCTTAAGGTTTCCCCTTGGAAAGGAGTGGTTAGATTTGTCAAGATTGGAAAACTTGGACCTAGATTTATTGGACCTTTTGAGATACTGGAAAGAGTTGGCGAAGTGGCTTATCGATTGAGACTTTTCAAAGAGCTTAAGGGAGTTCACGATGTATTTCATGTGTCGCATCTTTGAAAATGTTTAGCTGAAGAAGATCGTCATGTGCCTATGGATGAAATCCGGATCGAAGATAAGTTGAACTTCGTTGAAGAGCCTTTAGAGATTGTGGATCGCAAGGTGCGGAAACTAAAGAAAACCAAGTATACACTTGTCAAAGTTCGATGGAATTCAAAGCAAGGGCCTCAGTATACTTGGGAACGGGAAGATCATTTCAAGAAAAAATACCCCTAGTTATTTAATGGAACTAGTTCGAGTTGAATATTGGGACGTAATTCTTTTAACGGGGTAATGCTGTTACAACCGTCATCTGAGCGTATTTTCCGAAGCATTTTCCGGTCAATTTTAGCTGGTTTTGTTTATGTACGTCGTTAGACTTTAAGACTTTATCATGGAATAAATGGATTTGTGTTTATTTCGGGCTTTATGAGCATTTAGACTTTAGAAAAATTGCACGTGAACTCCAGAATAAGAGGAATACTAGTTGTCTTGTGAAAATGTCAAATTAAGTAAAATCCTTAAAATTAAATCATTTAAAGATTTAATAAATAAATATAGAAATGTTTATAACCATTAGAAAGCTATTGAAAAGTTACATTCAACTATGTCGACAAAATGAGTTTATGAGTCATGAGTTTTCTTGAATGGTCGAGTCAAACGAGTTTTAGTGAGGTCGAAGAAGGTCAAAGTAGGTATGGGAAGGAACAAAACCTTACTAACCCTAACCCTAATCTCATTTCTCACTTTCACTCTTCCCTCTCCTCCTTTCTTTCTTTCTCCAAACGTCCCCTACCCCCCTTTCTTCCTCAAAATCGGCAGCCACCACTAAACCACCACAAACCGCCACTAATCTTCATCATTTTCTTACTTTTCTTATAGACTTTCGTAAGTTTTGAATGAATCTATGATTGTTCATCAATAAAAAAAAATCGAATTCGCACATATATGAGGCTATATATATACGAGTTTATATATAAATATATATGTGTGTATATTTTCGGTTATGAATCTTCTTCATCCTCTAAATCCGAAATTTTCTTTACTAAAATATATATAGATCGGTTAAACTTATGTATACTTCAGTTTCAATCCGAAATCTTCACAAAATCTTTAAAATGGTTATGTTAAACCCGTTTTTATGAAAATATGTATATATAAGCGAAATCTTTCAAGGTCCGAGAACAAGGAACCGAAATCCTCTAAATCCAAACAATATGGTCCGAAAACTTTTCGAATCCGTGATAATAGATCCGAAAACACTTGGATGCGGAATCTTTTGATC